>NW_016804196.1:1995357-2027092 GCF_001698545.2 Rhinopithecus bieti | reverse complement strand
AAGGAGTCAGGAAACAACAGGAGCTGGAGAGGATGTGGGGAAATAGGAACACTTTTACACTGTTGGTGGGACTGTAAACTAGTTCAACCATTGTGGAAGACAGTGTGGTGATTCCTCAAGGATCTGGAACTAGAAATACCATTTGACCCAGCAATTCCATTACTGGGTATATACGCAAAGGATTATAAATCATGCTACTGTATAGACACATGCACACATGTGTTTATTGCGGCACTATTCACAAGAGCAAAGACTTGGAACCAACCCAATTGTCCATCAATGATAGAATGGATTAAGAAAATGTGGCACATATACACCATAGAATACTATGCAGCCACAGAAAAAGGATGAGTTTATGTCATTTGTAGGGATGTGGATGAAGCTGGAAACCATTCTGAGCAATGTTTCGCAAGGACAGAAAACCAAACGCTGCATGTTCTGACTCATAGGTGGGAATTGAACAAGGAGAACACTTGGACACAGGGTGGGGAACATCACACACCGGGGTCTGTTGTGGGGTCGGGGGAGGGGGAAGGGATAGTATTAGGAGAAATACCTAATGTAAATGATGAGTTAATGGGTGCAGCACACCAACACGGCACGTGTATACCTACGTAACAAACCTGCACGTTGTGCACATGTACCGTAGAATTTAAAATATGATTTAAAAAAATAAAAAAAGAGGACCACTTGGCCTAATTTTATCTACTTCCTCTATCAGAAACTTGATCTTTACGAATAAAGCAGAAGCTTCCCTAATCCAGGTATTTATGTATAATAATATGTTGAAGGTTCTTTATTGTAAAAATGACAAATGGATATGACAGTGAGTCAATCTGCAACGGGAACTACTTGTAAAGTGTGTCTGTCTTACATTCATACAGTCCTAGCACTACATGGAAATACTGTGAATTCTGTCATCAAGGCCTAGTTCTGCATTATTAGTGAACTAATGACAACTTTTAATCAATGTGCCTGCACTGATTTTTAACTTGTTGAATTCCATTTTCAGGATTCATAGATTCTTTCTTGTGTGGACCACCCCATCTTTGTCTTTGCTATATGCCGTGCTTGAATAATCTCTTTTTTAGATGTGGAAAATTCATTGCTAATTTTTATCTTTGCTTGTGCTCTTATTCAGAATACAATTTCAGATTGAATCTCATCAATTGGTTTCTACAGATTCTCCTGTTTCCCTCCAACATGTAAATTACAGGCTAGCTGTTGTACCTGTTGACAAAGAAATGGCTGAATGATTTTACAGTTCTCCAGTTTAACCTGATCACATTGTCTGTATGGAGATGATGATGGTTTTCTTTTTCTTTATTCCCAGAGGGATGAGCATTTGTATTACATTGTGGCAGTAGAAAGGGAATTTTAAAATTCATTTGGAGTGGGAATCTCTTTTAGCTTAGAGTACGAAGCTGAAATAGATCTATTTTGTGCTTCATTCACACTTCCTGTATTACACCATTAAACATCCTCCCAGGGACCAGAAGATTCAGGAGATTTTGTTTAATCACTTCATGCCCAATATCATGGGGACCACATTTGCAGGATGTGGGGCATGATAAACCCCTGTGGTTAGGATAACAGCTGTTCTCAGTTGTAACACAAGCAATACAAAGTGAAATACTCACAAAATTATCCTCAGGGCTGTGGTAGGAAGGAAGAATGTTATAGAGGTTGATTTTCCCACATCCGTATAATTGGTATATTGTAAAGCCTAGTTTGGACTCAAGTGCATGCTTTTCTTTTGCTTTGTTAGGTGTATTTATTTTTACATTGCACTCTATCCTTGAAGAGGATGTGTGAGAGCTGCCTGCCTTTCATGAGAAGAAAGTGTTAGTATGCTGAAGGCTGAAGAGAATTTGGTGGCTGTTAATGTACCATGTAATGGTACCATGTAATGTGTAATATGCAAAAAAGCACATTCTACTGCCTACCAGACCCTCATCAGCTTTCTCATACATTTCTGTAAACTCTTCATGTTGTACTGGGAAAACAATTCACAACACCACTCTGTGGGAAGATGGAACCCAATGCAGATGGGATATAGTTTAATCTTCATGTGTTAGAGAGTAAGTAACTGCATACCAGAGGTTTTCAAAATGTGGTTCCTGGACCAGCAGCATCAGCATATCCTGGGAACATGTTAGAAATACAAACTGCCCCAAATCGACTGAATCAGAAAATCTAGGGGTGCGGTAGTTTAACAATTTCTTCAGGTAATTCTGATGCATTAAAATTTGAGAACTGTTGCTATAATCAAGACTCTCAGGAAATGATTTTGTTCACAATTTGTCCTCAATTGTGAAGATAGTTGTGTAAAATATTTTTTAGTAATAGAATGTCAGATAAAGAGATACTTCCCATCGTGTAGCCACGAAGTATGTGTTAAGCACCTACTGTATGCAGAAGAGTATGCTAGCTACTGTAGCAAAAGAAAAGATGAATAAAATATGGTTGCAACCATCCGTGAGCTCAATTTGCCAATGAAATAGAGATGTAAGTAGCACAGCAGCCTGCCTCATTGGCGGCTATGGGTAATACCCTTTTGCAAAATGAAAAATATGTGCTAAATTCACCATTGTACCATGGATCTTACCAAACTACCCTTTGCTTTCTTCAGGGATGAAGAAATGGAGGGTGTTCATTAAAAGCTTAACAGTTTCAACCATAATGTTAATATGTTTAGCGACTGAAAGACAATGCAGCCTCACACTTCTTTGCCACTTTTTTTGCCTTACAAATTAGCCCCAACATGGCATAAGTATACATATGTAACAAACCTGCACGTTATGCACATGTACCCTAGAACTTAAAGTATAATAATAAAAAAACAAAAAACAAAAAACAAAAAACACCAAATTAGCCCCAACTCCGGGAGCCTGAGGTAGATCCGGATTACAAAGTCATCTTCTACCTGTTCAGCAATTAAACAAATTTGCAATAGACTTTTCCTTCTATTTCACTTTTATTAAAAGAAGTGCTAAGGTACTGAGATGCAGTACATCATATTTATTACCAAAATTATTAACAAATATACAAAACTTGTACATGTAATTTTCTTACATCCATTTATTCCCTATAATACTGATTTTTGTTCAAGTAGGTTATCTACAGTATGTAAACATCCCTTGGATTGACCTCACACAGATTAGGAAAGCCCTCTAACCCATGCTTTTATCAGATACTTCTTTTTATTTGGCTTTCATTTGTAGCATCTAATCTCCACATTTGGCACATGGAAGAGACATCTACAGTGCAAAAGAGGCAGGTTTTTCTGGTTTCATTCTGAACAATTTTGCAGGGGCACAGTTAAAGAGCTGAGAGGAGACACGGGCACTCTAACTTGATGGCGTTGGATGAGCTGTAATGCCAACATCTCTTGGTTCAGCCACTAAACTTGAGCATAAAGTCAATGTCTCTTCCTTCACCCACCCTCCCACCCATCCACCCCCATGCAAGGCTGATTCGGTTTTAACCTTGTCTCAAAAGGGTTACGATAAATTCCATCCATCCCAGAACAAGTAGGTTAATTTCACTGAGTAACAAGTTTTCTGTTCTTTCTTGTGGGTTGGTATCTGTGGTTTGATGAGCCAGCAAAACTCTTAAATGGAGAATAAGATAAAAAACAGATATGAGATTAGATCTTTCTGCTTTCAATTGGCATCTCTGTATCCAAGGCCAGAGCCTTTCTGTGGTGGAAAAGCGACAAACGCCTTAGCGAATGGCAGAGAAAAGTCACCCTTGTCATAACACGTTGGACTCCAAGCCTTCGCACAGTGTCAGAAAAATCAAAAAGAAAAGAAAAAAAGGTAATTGAAGATTCTGCCCTCTACTTCCTGGGTTTCCTTTTGCTTATTTAACTTAATCTACCCAAGTAAAGCTGATCCAGAGAGAGCTCTGTTCGCCCGTTCTCCCCCATTCTCACTCTCCAGCACAGTATTGCTCTTGTGGTCGGCTGCGCCTTGTCCGCGAAGCACCCGCGGAGAACGTCTGGATTTGGACGCGCGCCTGCCTCCTGGCTTCCGTCACCACAGTGGCGCGGGTCCCTCCGACGCCCCGTAGAGCTCGGCCAGCTTCCGGAAGCGGGGCCCCCAGTCCGTCAGGAAGTCGAAGTTCTGTTCCGAGTCCGACGTGGCCGACTGCAGGGAGCTCAGCGACCCCGCCACAGAGCCGTCGCCCTCGAACATGTACGTCTGAAGGGAGTCGAAGGGCGGCGCCCACAGGTCCATGTCGGCCTCGTAGAGCTTGGCCAGCACGTAGCTGTGGACGGTGCTGTTCACTGCGCACGTCTGAGGCACGTAGCGGGAGAGGCTCTCGATCTCGGGCAGCATGTCCTGCCGCGTCTTGGGGGCGGTCCCCGCCTGCGCCTCCCGGGGGTTCCACATGGCCGCGATGTCGAAGGCTTCGGTGTCCTCCTCGCCGCCGCCCTCGTCGTCATAGCGGACGATGTTCTCGTGAATGTTTTCCTCGTCGTCGATGATGTATGGTTGTTTCCGGTGCCGCCTCATGGACAAAATGAGCAACACCAGCACTGCCAGGAAGAAAAAGGAGAGTCTGTGTAATTACCTAGGAGATGTGGCTGTGTGTGCGGTGAGTAGAAATAGTGTTGATTCACCAGGGTTGGGGAAGAGCTACCGAGTGGAGAGAGCTCAGATAGCTTTTGGATATCTGAAACGTCGGGGAATTCTAATTTAAGTCCACCTTGTTCTCTTTCTGTAAGTCACGTTGTGGACAGTGACTGTATTTCTTTAAATGGTTTAATTAGAAAAAATTGCATATAGTCTCAACATCAGCGTGCTGTTTTGAAATTGTGTGTGTCTCTACAGCTAACACCCAATTAACAAAGCACAAAGGCCTGTTATGGACCAACATACTCTAAGGACCAGATCATGTGCTCTGTTTATATGATGGTAAATATACGTTTCTCCTCTTATAATGTGGAAGTCTTATGTAGGGGGAGTGCTGCTTCCTTATATTAAATCTTAATAGGATTCTACTCTGTATGTAATCATATTTTAATATGCATAGAGACACAAATACTAAGTATGCGCCAAAGTTGTAGTCTCTTTATACCTCTAAAAAACAACAGAACGTAAGTGATCCCTGGGGTCCAGTAAACTCAGGTTCCTCAGAGAAGCCTTTCGTTAGAGAGGTAGTTGTGGCTTTCTGGACCCAAGGGTGTTTATGGAAGGGAGAGAATGAGCAGTGGCATTTTATATAATTCATCATGTTATTAAAGAAACACCACACTGTTAGATGTGCCCTTGCAGGTTTGGATAAAATTTTATCCCAGCAAATGCACCCCCCCCCCCCCCGAATGTGTTCTCCGGTTTAAAGGGGAGATAGAGATAATCCCATTGAGCTATTTATCTCTCTGACTGAAAACGTTTTTCAGGAAGAGTGTTGAGGTTTTAGCTGTAGAACTGCTATTGATTTTTTTTTTCTGGTGTGTTTTGTTACAGCTAGTGAACAGTGACAGTTTGACACACTGCAAAATAAGACCCCAGTTTATCCAAGGGGAAAAAGTGGAGTACATTCATACATACAGTAAAAGATTACAGACTAATAAAACTCACAACAATGATTCAAAAATTTTGTTGAATGTAGATGTGCTTTTTTATAAATTGCGATTAATGATATTAATACGTAATGTTTGCCCAGATAGCTTTGGTGACAAAACATACACAGGAAATGATGATATGCTTGTGTCTATTTTCTCTGTGTGCAAAAATACGAGGCGTGGACTAAAAGGATGGTGAGATTCCTAGAGAAAAAGAGACTAATAGGACTCTAAGGAAGTGAGGGCTTGAATCGAGCATGAAAGGTTGGAGTGTGATTGGGATTGATGCAGGTTGGAGACCTGAGATTCGAAGTGAGCATGCTGTGTTTGCAGGATTCAGTAAAGTTATTAAACCCAAATGTTTTTAAGGCTCTATGCTAAGCAATGGGGAAACAGTATTGAGTGTGACATGGATTCTGCTCTTGCGAGCTTGTAATCTAAGGAGATTATGGATGCCTATAATTAATGCAAGTCAGACAGTGATAAGGGCTATTAGCGCCACAAGTGTCTCCAGGAGAGTACAGAGGCAGGGCCAATGAATTTTACTTGGGAGACTGAGAAGGGCTTCACAGAGGTGACCTTGAAGTGGTAGGGGTGGTATTTCAGAAAATGCTAGGAAGCAAAATTGGAAGTCTTTTGAGTACCTTGCTGGAGAGAATTCTGATGGTCATGGAGAAGTAGGCTGTTTATATAGAATTAGTCCGTTTTTTGAAAAATAAAGATTGCTACATGTCTTTTTTTTTTAGGTAATCTAATTTAAATAACAAATATTATATAATGCCCTGAAAATCAGATTTTGAGGAAAATGGTCTTATTTAGCTGAAAGGCTTCTCTGACCGAAGAGAATTAGTTCTAGGGGTGGTTTATTCTTTGGGTACTGTAGGCATGGTGTATAGCGCTTATGAGATTTTCTGGGAACTACATACATATGTGAGACATGAAAAAAAAAACCCACGAAGTCAGAATTAATTTAGTTGTCCACAAAATATAGTATTTTGTTGACAAATGCAACTCAAATCTTAAAGTTTCATGAATTATTCTTAATGTGGGATGTGTACTCTTAAAAGTAAGAGTACTTAAAACTGTGAGGATTTTATGACAGCTCTGCTCAATTTAGCTCCTGAAAACTGTTTACTTTTTCTGTAGAGTTCAAAAGACAAGACATCATCATGGGTGGGGAGGAATAAAATAAATTGTCCCTTGCACACCATTTTTAACTTGAGAGCCTCTCCAAGCCAGTCTCTTTAAATCAGTATTTCTGTAATGATGGCTTTTTGTGGGCCAGAGTGAACTTTTAACTTCGATATTTTCCAAAGATAGAAGTAAGGACAGCCAGTCTGGAAATTTCTCCCAGGAACAAGTTTCTTCAAAGGCCTCTTACCGGTTGTCCAGTTCTGCACTCAAGGACCCCCAATGCCACCTTATGGAAACTCAAGGAATTGCAGGGAGGTTTTACCTGTCAATGCAGTCAGGGTCCAGAAACGGTAACAATTTTGTCTGACACAGGGATCCAAGAACTTAGAAAGGTTACTTATTTATACTTTTTCTCTCTTTGCATGGGGCTGAACCAAAACAACAAAATTAAACTACATGTTGTATTTTTATATGTATTTTGAGAAGCACATTCCACAGACCTACCTAGAAAATCAGGTGCTGACATTTTTCACAGGAACTTCTTTCTTTGATCTGTCTCGGTATAGAGGTGAACTTGGGATCAGGGGTGTATGTGAATATCTGTACCTCTATTCTAATTTCAATCCTCAGGGCTTTTTCTCTCAAAACTCAGATTTCTTTTATATTGAATAATACTAGTATCTACTAAATCTGTTTTTCTCTAAGCAAGATATATTTGCTATAGATTGGTTCAATAAGAAGAGCAAGGATATACGTACAGATATTTTCTTTTTTGCGAGAGTTGGTTTAGGTGTTTTTGTTTCTCTGTTTTTGAGTGTGGAATTAGAAAACAATTGCAAGGATGGCCTTACATACCAGGGAGTTGGGGAGCCGCATTGCAGTATGACTTGAGAGGAGAAGGAAGGATTCCTTAACCCCAGTAGTGCCCTCCCGCTACTGGCCTGTAATGCCCTTATTTCGTCAGCAGAGGAAAACTGACCCTGTTTAGTCGCCGTTCCTGGTTAGATGGCCATGGTGCCTGGGAGGGGTACTAATCACCCCAAACAGCTTATTCTCCAGAAATCTGTGTGGTTCACACCATCACTTCCTTCAGCTCTCTGCTCAAAGGTCTTATCAGTGAGGGATTCCCTGACTACCCTGTTTGAAATGGCATCTGTCCCTGTCACTTGTCCAGCCAGGATACCTTATCCCTCTTCCCTTCCCTGTAATACCACCTCCAGAATCAGGATGAGTGTTTAGGAGAAAGGCAGTGCTGTTGAGCCACAGGGGTGCCCAGTGTGTATGGCCTGCCTGCTTTTCAGCCCTGGCTCTGCCTCTGACTTTGGTTTTGAGCCTGTCACTTACCCCTTTGTGACTTAGCTATTACTTAAATGAAGGGGTTAGAAGAGGTGATCATCAAATCCTGTCTAAATTGTAATTTTGATTCTATGATGTCAAAACGAACCTGCTTTGTTCTGAAGTAAACTCAGGAAGGCCAGGATGTGTCTGTTTTATTAATCCTAGCACCTTGTATGGTGCCCCAGCTCATAGTAGATACTTCGTTAAGTATATGTGCTTTGATCTTACCACAGACACCTTGAAGAAGGGACTGTCCTCAGTTTCTTTACTGTTTTTTTGCAGCCTCACTCTACCACCTTTTGAGTAAGCAAGGTGTGGAAGATCAGTTCTGAATAGTTGTGTCAGGAAGGTAATGAATGGATGTGTGAGTAAGCACTGGCAGGACTCCACAGAAGGGAAAGCAGCCCCTTACTCACCTAAGAGGACGAAGATGCAGGCCAGGATGGCAATGAGGGCACCCCGGCTCAAACTGACTGGGAGCATGTAGGCCTCTGGGCTGCAGGACATGACGTGGCCATCGTCATCACAGCTGCACACTTGGATGGTCAGTGTGCCTGTGCTGCTCAGCACGGGCTGCCCGCTATCTGCTATCAGGATAGGCAGGTAAAAGACACTCTGCTCCTGCTGCCGGAAACCAGACCTCCTGGTTAGAATCCGTGCTGTGTTATCTGAAAGAAGGAGGGGTTCCAGGATTGGAAAAGGGAAGATGAATTAATTTCTTGGATTGAGGAAAGCAAGGGGGCAGGGGCAGGGAGTAAGAAGGAAAGAGGATAGTCAGATATTCCCTGGTAGTGGTCAGCCATGGGCGGGTTTGCCTGGATCAGCATTTGGATTCAGAAATCAGGCTTTTTGCTTGCTTTTAGGTAAAACCCTGAGGCTTGGAAGAGAAGGCCTTTTTTGAGTCTGTCTTTTCCTTTGTGACATGAAGTGCCCAAGGCAAACTGTCAGACTTCAGATCTAACAAAAATGTCCCTGGGAAAGCTTGACAGAAAAGAACAATCACTGGTGACTTGTGGTCCCTGTTTGTTCCTGCTCAGCAGCTTGCCAAGGCCCCAGTGCTGCTTTGTGCCTCCAGCAAAAGAATGCTGAGGAGCCCATGTGGCTGTGGCAGATTGCTTATTTTTGCCACTTTGACTGGAATTCATGTCTTTTACTATTTTCTTTTATGCCTCTGAAATGCAGTCACCAACTCCTGTGCTTCCTAAAGAACCTGCTTATTTAGTAGAAGCTTATTTGAAATCTCCTAATCATATGACACACCTTGTTATTTCTCCTGAGTTGGTGGTCTAACTTTAAGCGGTTAATATGAACTTGTTGAAAATTTGTTCCTGATCAATACTAGAAATCTTTCCTCCAGTTTTAAAGGGGATTAGTCAAATTATTAGATATTTTCTACAAAGTTGGGATGTGTACATGTGTGTGTTTACATTTATATTCACATACTGTGTTGAGGCAGTGTTCATTTTTAAAATCTACATTCTCAGGTTTCCTGGAGTAGGTTTGAATTCTGAAGTAGATATACTTTTGCAAAGCTTGGATTATTTTCAGCAGAGGAAAAATTTGAGAGATGTGGTAGGACATACAAGAAGTGATTCTTAAAGCTAATACCACCAACACAGAGGTCCCATGGATGTGTTTCATATTTCATAGGAAAGAGTTGAGAACATCACAAAAAATTCTGAGAGCCTAACCTAAGAAAACATTATTAGTGATCATCAGTATTTCTGGTTCTTCTTCTCTTTTTGAACATAATAAAGGATTATACTTTTCTGTCCTCTTAAATGTGGATATGTCTGTGTGATTTGCTTTAGTTGATGAGCAATAGTGATTTGTGTTACTTCTAGGCAGAAGTCTGTATGAGCTGATGTATGAGTCTCCATGCTTTTTCCTTGTTGTAGTTACTGAGAAAGAACCACAGGGTGTGAGATGCAGAGTGGGGCAGCCTGGGACACTGAGCTCAGACCCACCGTAGGCTGTATGTGAGCAAGAAATTAACTGTAGTTGTGCTAAGCCACTGAGATTTTTGTGGTAGTTGTTCCTGTAGCATAACTTGGGCTATTTTGAGTAACGCATTACCCCTTAATTAACTTTCCCTCTTCCACCTGCTTTTGATGCTAACGGCTATTGTTACTAAAGGCTCATGTGCCATGTACCTGCACTTTGCATGCAGTATCTCACTCAGTCTTCACAATTTGGAGAGAGTAATGATCTCACTCCTTTTCAGAAATAGAAGTAAGGCCTAGAGTGATTTTATAATTTGTTTGAAGCTGCTAACCTAGTCAGTAACAGAGCTGGGATTTGAACTCTGGTCTCTGTCTCCAAAACATGCACACCTTCGATTATGCTATATAACTGCTTATTTAGTAATGTTAACTGTCAAAAAAAATTCAGATAAGCATAATCTCTTCCTGCTTTGATACAGGCTACTTCTTATTTTCTTCTCAATGGAGAAGGGATGCCAACCTGAGGATTATATTCATATTTCCACCTACCACACAACCCATGAACCTTTCTGTTTTCCAGACTTAATAGCTAAGTACTGTCAATTCCACTTTGTAGTTGTAATTGTTTGTTTTTTCAGAAAGCAGGTTTTTCTCTAATCAGAACTTTTAAAATTTTTTTGGTTTAGTCCAGGTGAGGTCGTAAAACTTTTAGAAAGTCTGACTAGAGCCGAAATTCATAGAAGTATTATATCTATGACATACATGTTTCTTGATCTAAGAATTATTTAAGATTAAAGAAAAATATCAGAGCATCACGTTGCTGAGTCCAGTGCTGGAAGGGGCCTGGCATATAGTAGCCACTTGGAAAATTTTTGTTGAATGTGATAATTAGGGCTTTAGCAACTTATTTGGAAACAGCATTCTTTCCTAAGGTGACAGAGAACACTGTGTGTGTGGGGTGGGGCATGGTAAAACAGGACCCGATTTCTGGTCCCAATTTTAATGCTTATTGATTTTCTGGTCTTGGGCCATTTGCTTACTTTCCTCATCTATCAGATGGGATAATAAGAATCAGAAGTATTAATAACTTCCTTAAAGCTTCACAGAATTATTGTAAATATCAAATAAGTTATGGGAAAATACTTTTGAAACTGTAAAGTACTATATATACATAATTCTTTTCAGAATGTTTTGGGGCTGAAAAGTAAAAAAAAGGCTTTACTGGAGATAGTGCCCTGTTGTGTTCATAAAAGGACATTATGTTTCAGGCACGGGAACAGAGGTAGTTGACAGTAGATCTGCCCTATATTAGTCAGTTTTTGCTGTGTTGGGTTTTTTTAGAGACAGGATCTTACTTTGTCACCCAAGCTGGTGTACAGTGGTCTGATCATAGCTCATTGCAGCCTTGAACTCCCGGGCTCAAGTGATCCTCCCACCTTAGCCTCCCAAGTAGCTGAGACTACAGGTGCATGCCACCATGTCTGGCTAATTAAAAAAAATTCGTGGAGATGAGGTCTTAGTGTGTTGCCCAGGCTGATCTGAAACTCCTGGTCTCAAGTGATCCTCCTGCCTCAGGCTCCCAACTAGCTGGGACTACAGGTGTGTGCCACCATCCCTGGCTAATTTTTAAAAAATGTTTTGCAGAGATAGGGTTTTGCTGTGTTGCCCAGGCTGGTCTTGAACTCTTGGTATCAAGCAGTTCTCCTGCCTTAGCCTCCCAAAGTGTCAGAGTAACAGGCATGAGCCGCTGTGCCTAGACTTGGTCAGTTTTAAAATGAGCCTCAGTAAAGGATACTTGTGGTATAAATTGTCATTTGGAGATTAAGAGTTCATGCTTTCTGTTGAAGATGTGCTGACTTCTGTTTTGGGAAACCTTCCAAGAGATGAGTCACGTCTTATTATAGTCATCCAGGGCCGGTGGCCCATCTTTTTAAGGAATTGGTTCCATAAATTGGTGCCCAAAGTCATCTTTAAGAAATTTGCAGCATTTTGCTGCATTTTGTTTCACTCATTAGAATGATAGCTTAGCTGAACAGTTGAAGAAAAAATATAATGTGTTACAATGTGTTATTTTTTCCCCCCAGGGTTGGCTTTGTAAAGCCAGTCCTAGGCTGAAACCAATTTTTGCTGGAATACTTTCCCTACGAAGCAGATAAATGAATAGTTCAAAATTTTGACCCAATAAAAACTTCAGGATATTTAATCAAAGTATTTCTGTCTTTATAATTCATATTGCCATTCCTTCCAGAATTATTATAGTAGTTTTATGATGACATGTAGGAGGTTGAAGGGATGACTTAGAAGAATGCTCTCCCATTTAGAAGAAATCAGGTTTGAGATTCTCAAGTTTTACAGCAGAAAACTGTCATATGGGGTTGAAGCAATACTTTTAATCTCAAATAATTGGTATTTGAAACTAAAACCAGGTGTGCCTAACCTGATCATGACTTTTTGTTACCCTTTGCTTAGATTTTTACAAAGTGGCAATACATATTTTAGAATTGGAATGAAAATGAGGCTATTGCAGTCTGGAGAAGTGATAACCTTCCCAGGTCAGATGGCTAGCTGGCAGTAGAGTTAACAACAGATGAGGTTCATTTGACAGTTTAACTTATTTTTTCCATTGCCCTGACCTTTTCTTTCCTTTTGAAGCAAATCATCTGGCTAGAGAACAGAAATCCTTCCTTTTCCCATCTGTGCCCAAAGAAGAGTGTGCTGGGTCTGTGAGCCCCTTAGCTGGTCTGAATGCTCGCTGGAAAAGAGGGGCTTGGAATTCTGTTCCATCAAAGCTGTAGCGGGGAGCAGTTTCTGGATAGGGAAGCCTACCTGAAAGTGTGTCTCTAAATCATCCTAAAATGATAAAGCTGTTTCAGTGCCAAAACTGTGTTTATGGTTCTGTATTTGCCCTTTCTTATCTCTATTACTTATCCTTTGTCTCTTTTTTGTTTGGAGAGCTTTTTACTGTTTCCTGCTTTGATCTTTTGATCTCTGCCTAGAAATGTTCCCCCAGGGGTTTTTTCTTTTCTTTCTTTCTTTTCTTTTTTTTTTTTTTTAAATCTAGGTCACTTTCTGTCTTTCTCAGATTTTTCCCATTGTTACAGAACATATGAACAGGGCTGCTACCAGTGGAAATGAAGAATTTCGCCTTTGTGCTTTGCAGTGTTTCTGGCACAGGACAGGTACTCAGTAAACATCTGTCGACTTACTGACTGAAGGAGTTTTAGAGTTGGCAAAGGGTTCTCCGAGTTTGTTGTTCTGAAACAAAACTTTAAAAGACTCTGTGAAGCTGGGTGCAGTGGCTCATGCCTGTAATCCTAGCACTTTGGGAGGCTGAGACAGGAGGATTGCTTGACGATTGCTGGTAAAGAGCAGGTAGTCTTTGACACTATTTGCATAAGACCGTAACCCAAAGTAGCTGGCCTATGCTGTAGAAAAGCATAGATAGCTAACCCTCCACCTGATTACCTTGGTTGTCCCTTATGGTAAAGTTGGGGTTGTTAGCAGCCTCAGGAGCCAAGCTGTAGTAGATATGCTGACCATTGCGTGGGTCATCTTGGTCCACTGCACTCACTGTCTGGATCAGCTGAGGGAGGGACATGAAATCAGGTGAGCTGGAGCCAAAGGAAAAAGCACCAGGGCCCAGTGAAATCCCAAACCTGGAAATGTGATGGTGGATTGTTATACCTAATGGAAGGATATCATTGATATGGGAGGGGGCAGGGTCCCTGGCAAGGGCTCCATGGACCTAAGTGAGAATAGGAACTCCTGTTTTTGGGCCCAAATGTTGCCTTTTCCAAGACCACTCTGGCCTGCCATGCCCCCCATTCTGTACCCTTAAAAACCTGAGACCTTAGCAGCCACAGACACAAGCAGCTGGGTGTTGAGAGGAGAAGAGGAGCACACCAGCAGACGCTGGCAGACTAGCGATGGTGGAATGATGTGGATGCCAAGGGGAGTTCAGCCCAGGACAGTCGGAGAAGAGTCTGGCCACTGGGCAGCCTGAGTCCAGGGGAAGAACACCTTCCCACTCCATCCCCCGCTTCCGGCCTCCCATCCATCTCACTAAGAGTCACCTTCACCACTCAATAAATGTTGCACTCAACCTTCCAGCCCATATGTGATCTGATTCTTCCAGTTCACTGGGCAAGAACTCAGGCTGTCACACTGGCCCTCTGTCCTTGTGATAAGGCAGAGGGTCTGTTCAGCTAATACAGGCCATCTGCAGAAGGCATAGCTGAGAGAGAGCACACTGTAACACACGCCCACTTGGGTTTCAGGAGTCCTAGATGCTGCTGTGGGGCTAGAGCCCAAAGCGCTCCCCATGGCTTCTGCACCTGCCCATCTGCATGCTCCCCCTAGGGGTTTGAGCAGCGGGGCACACTCCTGTCCTGCAAGGGGTGTAAGGGAACTCTCCCGTTCCATGTGAAACTTCCCTGCACAGTCTCTATGCCATCACACACCTCGGGATTTGATTTTGCTTTAGGGTTGGGCTTGTGTATGTTAGTAGGCATAGGATAAATGTTACCTAAATACTTCAGATGTTAGACATCAATATGACATATATTCTTCCACCATGGGCCGCCGTTTCTAGGCAGTCTAAAAAGTAAGAACTTTGAGTTAAAGGGCTTGGGTGCTGCAGAGTCCTGCTTGACCCCATATTTTCTCTCACCTCGTGTATTTAACCTCATCACTGACCCAATATTTCAGGGCTAAATTGCTGTCTTTGAGAAGCCCCTGTTTAAGAATGACTATGATGTGAAGAGAAGTGAGTGACACATTGGCATTGGCCATGTCGGGTTAACAGAAAACAGACCTGAGGGAGTGGTCACAAGGAGTCACGTTTTGTTGGCAGGAGGGAGAGCTAGCAAAGATAGCACAGGATCCCCAGAGTGGAAATGCAGAATAGACAGGAGTCAGAAGCAGAACTTGGGGGTGGGGAGAGCAGGAGGTCAGGTGGCTTCCTGTTGGATTCACTGGCCAAGTTTTGCCTTTTCCATAATGTTTTTCAAAGGAGTAAGTTGCGTGAAGTCTATGGAGACCATGATCTAAAAGCTGTTAGAGAAATCAGTGTGAAACAGACTACTGGAATGGGAGCTGGCAGGCTGAGGGGGATACAGAAGAGGCATTGAACAGCAGCCTCCTTCATATGTGTTTCCTCTCCTACCAAGCAGCAGCACAAACTACTCCTACCCATCTTGGGCCCAGCCCCGTAGACTTGCCACTCCTGCTGTTTAAAAGCCAGCTATGCTTCTACCACCATAGGAACAAGGACATCAAAGGTCAGTTTGAGGGACCAGGTGGGCTTGCTTAGTTTGTGTTTTTTCATCTGTAAATTAGAGGAGGTAAAACTACCCTCACAATATGCTGAAGATTAAATGAGTGGGGTGGTGGTTGGGGAACTCCCATCAGGGGGCCTTTTGGACAGTGTTGCTCATATTCCCCCTTCAATGAAGGACTTTTCCCCTAGTTATCACCTACCAGTCCCTTTGGGGATTGCCAATTGCAGACAGCCACCTACCCACTCCTATGGTTTGGATATTTGACCCCACTGAATCTCATGTTGAAATCTGATCCCCATTGTTGGAGGTGGGGCCTGGTGGGAGGTGCTGGAGTCATCGTCTTGGTGCAGTCGTCCTCATAATGAGTTGAGTTCTTACTCTGTTTGTTCCTGTGATAGCTGGTTGTTAAAAAGAGCCTGGCACCTTCCCCTCCTGCCTTGCTTCCTCTCACCATGTGATCTGCACATGTGAGCTTCCTTCCCCCTTCCTCCAAGTGTGGAAGCAGCTTGAGGCCCTCCCTAGATGCACATGCTGGCACCATGCTTCTTGTACAGCCTGCAGAACCATGAGCCAAATGAACATGTTTTCTTTATAAATTACCCAGCCTCAGGTAATCCTTTATAGCAGTACAAACTGACTAAGACGCCCATGGTCAGCACGTCCTTCCAGGGCGACAGACATCCAGTGACTAATTAATGTGATAGTATACAGGTCTGGCTATCCCATCTCAACTTGGGGAAACTGTAGTTCTGGAACTCTCTGAGAAGTCAGCTGAGGCAGTTAGTGAGTCTGCATGGCAGCTGGACTTCTTTTGCCCAGTCCTGCTTCCTTTGCTTCCCTCACACAGGTGCTGGCCCTAAGGGCCCTCCTTAATAAACACCTTATCCTGGAACTCCATCTCAGGGTGTGCCTCCTGGAGACCCCAACTGTTGGACCTGAAAGTAGGGGGAATGGAGTTGCCAGGAAGGTAAGGGTCAGGAGAGTAATGGAGATCAGCTTGCCCACAGCCAATCCTCATATCAGTGCTGCTCACACTCTAGGATTACCCTCCTGTCCTGTCCCTGCCTGGAGACAGAGCCAGCACTTTTCAGCTTGCTTGTAGTGCCAAAGACATAATAGAGGTAACATATTTCTTGAGGCATGTTACACATAGGTGATTCTACATAACTTGATAAACATAGTTGGGAAAGTCATTTCAGAATATCTGGCCTGCGTATTGTGAATATATTGTTGAGATTGGGGCCCGAGGCACAGAGCTGGTTGCTTACAGGGCTTCAAAGCATGAGTGAGTGAAGACACAAATCGCTAAGTCTGGATTGGGAGTGCATGTCCTGCTCTCCTGCTCTCTGTTCTCCCGGCAAGTCAGATTTCTTCCTCAGCCCCGCTTGTCATGCAATATTCTGCTCAGCTGGTTTCATTCCGCCCTTGGCCATCACCAAGTACGTTATCTGATTTCTTTATGGGCTTCCTTTAAGGCCGCTTACCAAGAGGAAAGCATGTATGTGGACTTGTCAGACCTGAAGCCAACGACAGTGTCCAACAAGTAAACACAAGGAGGACTGATTCTTTATAAACCAGATATATCTCTGAGCCGCATGCTTTTGAATAATCTTCAAAACATTTCCCAGAGCCCAAATCAAAGGGTAAGATTTTCAGTATCTTGGCCTGAAGGTGACAGTGGAACAGACTGAACTTGGAGTGGCAGATGTGTACTTCAGATCACTATATAACAGACTATTAAAAGATGCATTTAGAAATGGGGACTATGTTTGTTTGACTACAGAAACAGGAGAGGTAGTTAAAATGTCCTTCACTTGTCAGAATGCAACCTTACCTACTCTGAAGCCCCTTAAAAGAGGGTGCTTTGTTTTGGGGGAAAGGAGGTTTAATTTACTCTGCTACTTATCGCCCTCTTTGTATTATAGATTAAAATTAGCTTATTTTGTCATAACAAAATATTCATATAATTTTATAACATAAAAGTTTATATTATATTACATATATAAATTTTATGATATAAAACAAAAATTATTAAAATGAAGACCCAAACTTCCTCACTTAAACTGAACTACCTTAGCACAGTAACTATCCTATTTTTGCATCTTCCCTCTCATTGTTTACTTGCAGTCATAATTTTACATGACTGCAAGCATGTATGTGTAGTTTGTATACCTCCCTTCTTTACTTATAATAACACGGATCATTTCTTGTGCTGTAAGTTCTGCATTGTAACTTTTATTAGCTGTATAATATTTCAGGTCTTACTAGACTAGAAATTCACTAGATGTGGAAAGAGAATTATCCTAGACTTGTTGAAAAGAATTTTTTTTAGGAGAGCTATCGACCATTACACCAAATTTCAAGGATTGGTAGATAAATCTAGATCAGAATCATGATGGAACATCTTTCTTCCCCTGAGGGATGGAAATCACTTTTTGCTTTGGCTGAGTAAATGGTAAAGATGTGTTGAGTCCCTCTTTGGTGAGCTCAGGGAGCTAACATAAGTTTTGGTTATGCAGACCTAGTGTCTCTGTGCGAAAAGATGCTGGAGGAACTACTGAGAGGGAGTGTGAGAAGTGAAGTGATATGGTTTGTCTGTGCCCCACCCAAATCTCATCTTGAATTGTAGCTCCCATAATTCCCACATGTTGTGGGAGGGACCTGATGGGAGATAATTGAATCATGGGGGCAGTTTCCCCCATACTGTGTTTGTGGTAGTGAGTAAGTCTCACAAGGTCTGATAGTTCTATAAGGGGTTTGCCTTTTCACGTGGCTCTTTGTCTTGCCTGCTGCCATGTAAGACATGCCTTTTGCCTTCCACCATGATTGTGAGGCCTCCCCAGCCACATGGAACATAAATTACCCAGGCTTGGTTATGTCTTTATCAGCAGCGTGAAAATGGACTAATACATGAAGGCAAAGTTAGATTACAGTCAGAGGCCTGAATTACCAATGCATGAGCCCCTGCCTTACCAATAGGCACTTCCCCAGCTTTCATGTTAAAACCATTTCAGCCCATTTGATCCAGCACCAGCATCCACAGGACCACAGGATATTCTGAGGTGGAGAAGGGGAGCAAATGAGGGCTATTAGGGGATCTGTTGGGTTGCTGGGTCATAGGCAGGGGAGGAAAGCATTTTACAAAAGCAGGAGCAGAATGGAGGAGATGGACAAATTATAGGACGGGCAACAGCCTGACACATGCATTGCTACATGGGCACTCCAAACGGAGTTCCAGATGTTTCTCAGTTACACCACTTAGAATTTGATCAACTAAATATTCAGTTAGGTTTAAGGGCATACTTTAAAAAATATATGAATATATCTCTGAAGATTCTGGAGCTGGATTTCAAATAAGTAGATCTTTGTCCTTTCGGATTACTTTCTTCTCAAAACTTACCTGACATGAGCAGCACTAAGAAAATGGATGTTTTAATTGAGGGAGGAGAGAGGGTAGGTCATTCTAGGTGGCAGCATTCTGAGATAGGCCAGGCAGTCCGTAAATAAGGTACTTCTTGCCAGAAGTTAAGAAAGGGAGGTGGAAAGATACAGAAAATAAACTTGTCCTACTGCAGAATATTTGAGGAATTGGTACCACACTTGGGAAAAGAGCAACTTCTTCCTCCTTTTCCTGGTCTTCTTGGTCCCTCACTTCCAGGCCCCAGAGTAGGTGTTACTGCCATTGGTGCTACACAATTCCGTTTCCAGGTGGACACATACCTTATACAGCTGTCCTGTATGTCAAGCCACCCTCAAAGTGCTGTTTAGGCCATAAAAGGTAATGTAGGTTCCAAATAGTTGTCTTTTTGTTTTTTTAGTTTTTTTAGAGACAGGGTCTCACGGTGTTGCCCAGGCTGGTCTCAAACTCCTTGACTCAAGCTATCTTCCTGCATTGGCCTCCAGAAATGCTGGGATTACAGGCATGAGCCACCACACCTAGCCTCAAATAGTTGTCTTAACAAATAGATGGTTGGAACCTGATATACGGAAATTGGGGATTCTGTTTTGTGAACTGTTTGTTTCTGGAGTCAAAATTGCTTTGATGGTGAATTTGGTTATCTGTAACAATTGTTTCTATATGTTAGGGGTTAAGCAGAGTGCACCACCTACAGGCCGCCTTACCTGTCCTGCCTTGGCGTTCTCACAGACAAAAGCTTCATAGAATCTGGGGAACTCCGGAGCATTGTCATTCACATCTAAGACTTTGATTGTGACAGGAACACTTCCAACCTGGGAGGGATTGTCTAAGGGGAACACAAGGAATACCAAATCTGAGAGATTAGTAATGCCAAAAGAAAAAGAAAAAAGAATAATTGTCTTTGCTAGAAGTAGGTATTTACCTGGTGAGTCTGGGTTTGAAAGAAGTGGATAAAGTACATGGAAATGGTAGCAAGAGCATAGGATCCGTGTGTCGCCTACTAAGAGTGTGGCCGGATATGAGAAGTTTGCGCAGAACAAGGTGTGTGTTGGTGACCGTTTGCTATCAGCAGTATGAAGGGAAGGGTGAGAAAAAGGGAGCAAGTGTCACAAAACGAATCTTAAAAAGAAGTTTTCAATCTCCCATTTGGCTCAGACTTCAAGTTCTGGAATTAAAGGCAGGTCAGTTCTATATTCTGGACTTTAAAAGAGTCCATTGCCAATCGGATGCATACTGTGTGGCACTGCTTGGCTTTATTCCTGTGGAATCATCAGTTCTTTGAATTACATTTCCAAAGGTTTATTTCCAGTTATTCACTGGAATAAAGATAACACTGCACATTTATTTCTGCTTAGGGACTAACAGGATATTATAGGATCAAACACACACCAAATTCCTATCTTTGGCTGGGGTCACAGTCTCTCATGGGGAACTGTGTCTTTGTGATCTGTGTCTTTTGCTTGGCACTGCCACGCAGAGACAATTTCATAGCTCTGATAGTGCTCCTCCTGTCTTTTTCTGTTTTGGTCACCACCCCAAAACAGAAATTGCAAGACACAGAAATTATTCTTGGTTAATAACTTTACTAAATCCCAAAATGCATTGTTCTTCTGAATCATATTTTTCTACCTTTCTTCCCCAAACATATCTATGCTCTACTGTTTCCCCCCTAAATACTTCTATTGCTTGGTTACCAGAATGTGCTAGCAAAATTAAGATTTATTTCTTCATTATAACAGTGGTTGTTTGTCTAAGGAATAATGAAAATTCCAGAAAAGCATAGATGAATCCATGAATATGATCCACAATCCTACCACCAGAGATATCCATTAGATATATGATATTATACAGCACGGGTGTCCAAAATTGGAGTTATACACCCTCCCCCACACATAAGTTATAGTTAAGCAAAATAGAAAAATTGAATTCAGAACATTAATATTTTAGGGTAAGGTTATCCTTTGTCATTGAATATGTTTTGAAAGTCTGGCTCTTGATGTCTGTATTATATTGTCGTTTTACTATAGGTTGTACCAAAATTTATTGAATCTCTTATTATTAGACATGTAAATAATTTTCATTTTCTCCCTATTTTAAAATAACATGGCAATGGAAATTTTCACATACAAATCTTTGTTGATATCTGTCATTATTTCCTTAATATGATGACCAGCAGTAGAATTCCTGAAAGAGTATAAATATTTTGGAGAATCTCAATACATATTGCCAAACTGCCCTCCTGAATGCCTGTTTATTATATAGCCAATAGGTTAGGGACTGTCATTTCTCTAAGCCTTTACTATCACCAGTATGGAAAAAAAGGAATGTAGTGGTATATAATCTAATTTTTATTATGTTTATAATATATAAATCTAGTTATTAATCTTCCATTTATAAGTTTGTTATGTTAATCAATTTGCTTTTTATTGTGAGATGTCTCAAATTCTTGTGGGCATGGATATATATATGTTTGTATAATAAGAGTGATATGTTATAAATGGTTCCTTTCATACAGTAATATTTTATGCTCTTTGTACATTCACAATCATATTAAAGATTGAAAGCCTGTTAGATTTCTCAGGAGTCTTCCCTTTTCCTCAAAGCTACTTGGGATAAGAATGCTATCTTTCACTGCTTTTCCATGTTTTGTTTTCTTTTATCTGTAGCACAGGACTAAGTATACAAGAGAGCCTCAAAAAAGTATTTGAACTGAATGCATTTACTTACTTGCATAAAGCATGATTTACATTTCTTCCCTTTTATGTACCCAAAGGATTATAAATCATGCTGCTATAAAGACACATGCACACGTATGTGTTATTGCGCCACTGTGTCACAATAGCAAAAGACTTGGAAATCAACCCAAATGTCTATCTGTGACAGACTGGATTAAGACAAATGTGGCCACATATACACCATGGAATAATGCAGCCGTAAAAAAGGATGAGTTTGTGTCCTTGTAGGGACATGGATGCAGCTGAAACCATCATCTTAGCAAACTACACCAAGAACAGGAAAACCAAACACCGCATGTTCTCGCTTCAATAGGTGGGAACTGGAACAATGAGAATCACTTGACTCGGGAAGGGGAACATCCAACACATCGGCGGCCTATCATTGGGGAGCAGGGAGGGGGGAGGGGGGAGGGGATTGCATTGGGAGTGTTCATAACCGTAGTTATACATGATATAAAAGACGAATTGATGGGTGCTGATGAGTTGATGGGTGCAGCACACCAACATGGCACAAGTATACATATGTAACAAACCTGCATGTTATGCACATGTACCCTAGAACTTAAAGTATAATAATAATAAAAAAAGATATAATTTTGTTACAACAAGTTCTAGAAACTTCCACCTTCTATAACACCTACATTTTGTCACTGCATGGAGACCAATTTATTGTGCTACTTACTCATTTCCATAGCAAGGACAGTGATATTATGCCAAGAAAATTCTTCCCGGTCTAGGGGTCTTGCTGTCATTAGGGCACCTGTTGTAATGTCAACATAGAAAAATCTTCCAGAGTCACTGCTTCTATCAATGGAGTATCTGCAGAAACATGGATTATATACATCATTTGCATTTGGATAAGCATATGACAGCATACTGCATGAGGCAACTGAGTGCCTACCATATGAAGCATAGTTCTGCCACTTCTGAGTTAACGGCTACTGGAAGACTGCATTCGTGGTTTTATTTGTTCAAAAACAAAAGTCACCTCCTCCTCCAATAAACAAAACAAATATTGCTTCAATTTTCTCATTCAAAAAACGAAATAAGCGGGGTACCCACAGTCCTGGGGCAGTTTAAAACTTTTTAAATATGGTTTATGCTATGTAATGCTTGGAATTACCCCAATAATTTTGGGACATCCTGAGTATCAACTCCCATATATATTTGTTTAAAAGGAATTGTGTTCAAATGAGTTCTCAAATGCTAATCAGAAACTAGAAAAGGAGAAAGGTTATAGTTTAGTGGTTCCAGTCCTTATAATTTGTATCAACTATTAAGAAGAAAAGCTTTGTACCAGGCCCTTTCTTAACATGCTAATGACCAACCTTCTGGCAAACACAATAATGGTAGTGTATTTATTAGCTGGAGATCCCTAAACTATGATATACTTTTAGCAGGATGGACCGGATCTGGCTAGGTTGTTTCCTGTAAATAAACGTAGAGTTTATGAATTTGTGGGGTACAGCCTGCTGGAAAATGTCATGTAAGCTATGTAATTGATGTTGTATAACAAGCAAATGTTCCATCACAAAAATGGATCTTTGTGTTCAAGCAAGGCACTTTGTCCATTGCTTCTACCTTTCATGTTCAATCTGGACCAACGTGCATCTTTATGCAAGAAAAGGACATTTATGGGCACCTGTGCCTGAGAGTTTCAGAGCTCTCCAAGGGGAGAATGACTCATATTTTGCTGTTGTCTATATCATTTCAGCCATTAGTTAACTAGATCCTGGGTAAGATCTATATTTCCTGTTGAACCTGATTTGGCAATCCAATTCTGTTGTGTTATTTCACCTGTGTTATCTTGTCTGGTCTTCATCCTGGAAGATTCAACAAATATGGAGGGAGGCTCAGGCATGTGGATGTTAAAAACCCTCTATAAGGGATTTTGATATGTAGCCATGATTGAGAACCATCAATGAGAACCTTATGTAGTCCTTGGTAAAGGCTAAGTAATATTTATCATTTTTATTTTTTAATTCTTTTTTTCTTCTGAGGTGGAGTCTTGCTCTCTTGCCCATGCTGGAGTGCAGTGGCATGATCTCAGCTCACTGTAGCCTCCACCTCCTGGGTTCAAGGGATTCTCCTGCCTCAGCCTCCCGAGTAACTGGGAATACAGGTGCCTGCCACCATCCCCGGCTAATTTTTATATTTTTAGTAGAGACAGGGTTTTCCCACATTGGCCAGTCGGGTCTCAAACTCCTGACCTAAGGTGATCTGCCTGCCTCGGCCTCCCAGAGTGCTGGGATTATAGGTATGAGCCACCGTGTCCGGTCATTTTTATTTTTTTAATTGACAAGTAATAATTACATATATTTATGGGGTACAGTGTAGTATTTTGATACATGTATACCTTGTAGAATGATCAAATCAGGCTGATTAACATGTCTACTACCTCACATATGTATTTATTTTTTGCAGTGATACCATTTAAAATCTATTCTTTTAGCTATTTTGAAATATACAATACATTATTATGAACTATAGTTACCATGCTGTGCAGTAGATCACAGGAACTTACTACCCCTTACTGTAGCATTGAACCTTTTCACTCTTTTCCCTGTTTACCCACCAGCCTCTGGCAATCACCACTGTGCTCTCTAGTTCTGAGTTTGACTTTCATACATTCTACATATAACTGAGATCATGTGGTATTTGTCTTTCTGTGCTTGGCTAATTTAGCATAATGTCATCTAGACTCATCCATGTTGCAAATGACAGAATTTCTTTCTTTTTTAAAGCTGAATTGAATATTTAAGGCTGAAATGAATATTCTACTATGTATGTATACCACATTATTTTTACTCATTCATCTGTTGATGGACACTGAGGTTGTTTCTGTATCTTGGCTGTTGTGAATAATGCTGCAGTGAATATGAAAGTGGAGACATTCTTTGACATATGAATTTCAGTTCCTTTGGATATATACCCAGAAATGGGATTGTTGGATCACATGGTGATTCTGTTTTTAGGTTTTTGAGGAACCTCCATTCTGTTTTCTAAAATGGCCGTACTAACATTCTCACCAACAGTGTGCAAGGGTTCCCTTTTTCTACACACCCCAGCCAACACTTATGTTTCATGTTTTTGACAACAGACATTCTAATGTGTGAGGTGATATCTCATATTGTGGTTTTAATTCGCGTTTTCCTGATGATTAGTGATGTTGAGCATTTTTTCATGTATCTGTTGGTCATTTGTATGTCTTTTGAGAAATGTCTGTTCAGGCATTTTGCACATTTTTTAAACAGGGTCATTTGTCCTAATTTTGAAATAATATTACAAAGCTATAGTAACTAAAACAGCTGGAATTAAAACAGACCCATCAACCAACTAAATAGAGAGCTCAGAAATAAACTCATGGGTCTGCAGTCAATTAACTGATTTTTGACAAAGGTTCCAAGAACACATAATGGGGAAAGGACAGTCTCTCCAATAAAGTATTGAGAAAACTAGATATCCACATGCAGAAGAATGGAAATGGACCCTTATCTGACCCCTTATACAAGAATCAACTTAAAATGGATTAAAGACTTAAATGTTAAGACCTGGAACCATCAAACTACTAGAAGAAACCTTATGGGAAAAGCTCCACAATGTTGGTCTGGGCAATGGTTTCTTGGATATGACCCCACAAGCACATACAAAAGCAAAAATAGACAAATGAGATTGTATCAAACTAAAAACTTCTGCACAACAAAGGAGACAGTCAACAGGGTGAAGAGACAACTCACAGATTGGGAGAAAATATTCTTTTCATAGAATAAGGGGTTAATATCCAAAATATATAAATAACTCAATAACAAGAAAACAACCCTATTTTTAAAAGACCAGTAATTACAATAGCTGCCACTTACTGAATATCAGAAACTTTACTATGTACTTAATATACAGCTTCTTTTAAAATTTTTCCAACATCTCTGGGAGGTAGTTATTATCCCAATCAACAGATAAGGAAACTGAGGCTTAAAAAAGTCACTTTTTTCTTTCTTTCTTTAGAAATGGGTTCTCTCCTTGTCACCCAGGCTGGAGTGGTGCAGTGGCATGACCAAAAACTAACAGCAGCCTCAAACTCCTCGACTCCAGTAATCCTTCCATCTCAGCCTCCTGAGTAGTTGGGACTAGAGGCAGGTACCACCCCACCTGGATAATTAAAATATATATTTTTGGATTTTAAAAGACAGAGTCTTGGCTGTGTTTCCCAGGCTGGCCTCAAACTCCTCAAACTCCTACCCTCAAGTGATTTTCCTGCCTCAGTCTTCCAAGTAGCTGAGATTACAGGCATGAGCCACTGCAACCAGCTGAAGACACTTTTATGCAATTACACAAGGAATAATTTGCAGGGTTTAAGACTTAAAGCCATCTTTATGGAGTTATAACTATTGTGTTTGATTTGAAGCCATATATTCAAAGTTATAACTACTGTGTTCTTACAAATTATTTAAATAGGGACTGGGGAATTTATTGGGTTCAAAATTTGATTTAAAGTTGCCAGCAATTACAATCTATATCTAAACATTGTGGAGATGGAGAAGCAGCAATTTTGGAGGGAATAAACAGTCTCTTTACTATAGTGCATTGTTTTTCAGATGCAGGTTAGTGGATTGTGAAATCAGTTTGGTGGGTTATGATTAGCATAGAAAGAAAATGAAACAGAATAGAATATATGCATGCCAGACTATCACATGCAATACAGGTAAGTATTGATGTAAAGCTTTTGTTTTATATATGTGTGTGTATATATATACACACATATACATGTATACGGTTGTGCATGTATATCTATTGTTGGTAAAATGTATCAAATACAATGTATATTTTTTTCTGCGGAGATTCAGGATGGCTATTTAGGAATTAGGAATTAAAGAGAAAGCTGATGAGTAAGGGCTAGAGAAATCAGAATCATTTAAGTTATGACTCTCTAAGAGTTAGGAAATTTAAGGAAGAAAATTAATGTTTCTCTCGGCCTGTGGCCCTATTTAAGGAACATTCACTGTATGCCAGGCACTGCTCAGCACACACCACCTATATGGACTCATTTAATCTTTACAATAACACCATGAGGAAGGCACCATTATGGTCCTCATTTTACAGGTAAGAAGTGTGAGGAGTAGAGAGGTTAGGTCCCTTGACCGAGGTCACAGTGCTGGGAATCAAGCCCAGGCAGTCTGGCTGCAGGCTTCTGCTCCCAGCCACCAGGCCATGCTGCCTTTCTGATACATGGTCTATAAGAGATTGTCTAAGGAAACAAGACTTTATCTTTTAAAGATAAGAGTGTGTATTAGTCAGTTCTCACACTGCTAATAAAGACATACCAAAGACAGGGTATTTATAGGGAAAGAGGTTTATTTGACTCACGGTTCAGCAAGGCTGGGAAGGCCTCAGCAAACTTAAAATTGTAGTGGAAAGGGACGCAAACATGTCCGTTACATGGTGGTAGGAGAGAGAATGAGTGCCAAGGGAAGGGGGAAGCCCCTTATAAAACCACCAGATCTCGTGAGAACTCACTGTCATGAGAACAGCATGGGGGAAACTGCCGCCATGATTCAGTTATCTCTACCTGGTCCTGCCCTTGACGCATGGGGATTATTACAATTCAAGGTGAGGTTTGTGGGGGGGGGACAAAGAGCTAAACCATATCAGAGTGACAGCGAATAGTTGCCTTTTAATAAAGAAAACACATGCTTCAGAGTTCATTTGAAATTGACTCTTTAAGCATAAATTGTTATTTAATTTTAAAGTTTAGTATTTTAAGAATTGAATTTTCTCTAAAAAAAAAAACACTGAGTGGCTCATGACAGTCTTCTCTTTCAGCTCCTACACATGCAGAGAGCCAGCCATGTGGTCCACGGTCTCCCTAATGGCCGAGCAGTCTTCCCGGCTACAGGCTTATGATGCTGAGAAGGAGATAAGCAGATATGTCCGTATGCAGAAAGCAGCTTTCTATACTCAGACCTTACGGCCCCGGCTACAGGCATGATGCTGAGGGGAGAAGCAGCCTATGAGAAAGCAGCTTTCTATACTCAGACCTACGGCACCGTAGCAAATGTCACAGATGGCATGGGAGAGGGAGTGATAGAAATAACTAACCCACAGGACCCCTGACAGCACTGCCAGGCCGACACACCAGGATCCTTCCTCAGAGAAGCCTCCCTCATCTAGGGTAATCCCTCTCCGATTTCCCCAACGGGGCCTGAATTGAGGGAATGATAGCCTTTGTTTCCCTGAATGGGATGCTGGGTCAATTTTCAGGAGGCAGGAGAAAAATTAAAGGTGTAGATACAGATGGAAAATGAGGAAATTGGGACACACTCATGAATTATGTAGGTGGTTTTCTTTTCTTAACTATTACATTCTAACCTCCTATGAGCAGAATCGGCATCATGCAGGTACAAAGCTACCCAGAGCCAGCAGTAGCTGGTGCTTTCTGGGCTCCCAGAAAGCATGTTGCTTAGCTGAGGACATCTTCTGAATTTGGGAGCAGTTTGGAGGTGGGGCGTCAGGAGCAGGCTGACTAAATCCACACACATTCTGGGAAGGAACTGGGGGGCAGGCAGTTTCCACATCAGCAGAAGCCTCTTTCAGTTGCCACATGGCTCAGTAGCCTGCTTGCCAGAAAGTCCTTGAACACGTATTAAAAATTCAGCAGATCCAAACATTGTCTTTTCATGTACATATCACTGAATCGGGAGATTTTGTTTTGGGGCTTATAAGTAAATGGGGACCAGCGTGTATTCCTGAACACACCATCAACTTTCTAGAAAGGAGATTATAAAAGTCCTAATAATTTGTTAAATGGCCTTTTATCTGTAATATTTTAACTTCAGATGATGTGTTGGTTTTTTGAATTATGTAATAGATATTTTCTCTTTAGGAATATAAATCTCATTTATTCTTTGTAATAAAAATGCAGATCATGAATTAGCCATGCAGCATATAACTATACCCATTATTTTAAAAGAAAGTAATTTTAATTTGAAAAATAAAGATAAGAAGAGCAGTTTGGTGAAAGATAACAGAAGAAAGGAATTCCCAATGGGTTTTTAAATGAGAGCCAGAGAGTTAAATTTTAGGTGCTTTTCCCTCTTGGAGTCTAGGACCCCCAATGTTCTTCTTGGGTCCAGGGACCATTCTTTGTTGCCGTTGGATAGTACAAAGAGTCAGGAACCTCATACATAGCAATAGGAATTCCTCTCTTTCTTTGCAACCAAAATGCAGAGGGAGAATTATCCCTGGATCTGATCATTGGAATTTCGCATTGCCCCCTGTGCCTGAGTCATGTCTTGTTACTTCTGGCCTTGTGACCTTGTTCTCACCAATTTTTATCTCAGGATCTGCAGTCCTGCCCCAGAACAGCCCAGTGGACCCTGTCCTGTGCCTCTGGCCTGTTCGCTCTTGCATTCATCCTGCCTGGGTTCTAGTGGAGTAGCCAGACACTCCAATGTGAACCTCCCTGATGCTAACATGTGTGCTGGCCAACTGATAGTTTTCAATTGGCCACCATCTGAAGCAGCATTTTCTGTTAGTCAGACAACATTTCTTCATTTTGTCTACCTCATTTTACTTCATGCCAGTAGTGAAAGTTTTATTCTTTAAAGTTTCTCTCATACAGTTTTCTGTTACAGGAATAGATTAATTAGCCTATGGTGGATTAATACATATATAATTAATAAATTAGGATCAGAAGGTATATATTCTTGGCTTCTGCAAATACACATTTACAATAGAATCTGTTTTGTTTTCATTGTGATTGCTTTGGGGATAATATGGTTGCACTAATCTCTCCCCATCCTAGTTTATATTTAAAAAGCTTCAGGTTGAAATATAACATCTTTAAAGTTGTTATATAATACATTAGTTGCCTTTGAAAAAATCAAATACCAGAATTCCAACAAAGTTGTTTTTGCCATTTTAATGCCTGAACATGTAAAATGTTTACTGGTTGGTTAGAGGAAGTGAATTTGCCCTAGTACAGTTATTCTCTGGAGAAAGCCATTCTTGTTAAACTGCAGAAGCACATTTTCATTAAATACAAAACAGCACTAGGTGAGAGAAGTAGCCAGGCTGACAGAAAAGGCATTTGATAAACTGCGGTATGTTTAAAATGTGTGACCTGCACTGTAGCCCCAGATTCATTTTACTGTGTGGCTTTCAACAATTAATGTGACAGATGGCTTCCAACAGCCTTGGAATTCTGATCTTTTGTGTCAAGTTTGATAAGTTTGGCAGCTGCTCTGGAAGGTTGTGGTGTCAACCTGTCCATCAGCTATTTGTACTTTAGTTCCAGTTGATGAGCAATGGCCATGACTGTAAGAGTATTTCTCATCTTCTTGAGAGGAAGCATCTTGGTTGGAATCTTTAATTCCAAAACATGCTTTGGAGAGAGAGATATGTGGCATTGCCATACAAAGACCCATCCATCTGGCCAGTCTACAAGGCGTTGAAGTCATTGACAACAGAAGTGGTTTCTATGTCTGCTCTTTTATAGTATGTGGAATATATATAGTATATATTGTTTTCCCCAGTTTTAAAAAGTAAAACATGTCAAAGATTCATAAAAGATGGAAGAATGCATAATGATTTCCTTTATGTTTACCACTGAGAGTCAGCGGATTTTAACATTTTGACATCTGTGTGTCTGATTATACTTTATCTGAATCACTAGTTCTTAACCTGGGGTGATTTTGCATCACTTCCCTGGACATTTGGCAGTATCTGGGGACATTTTAGATGGTTACAACTCAGAGAGTGCTACTGCATTTCATGGGTAAAGGCCAGAGATGCTGCTAAACATGGTTCAGTGCACAGGAGAACCCTTCCACAACAACACAGAATTATCTACCCCAAAATGTCAACAGGACCATGATTGAGAACTAAAGGGTGTGTGTGTGTGTGTATGTGTGTGTGTGTCTGAACCAACTGAAAGTGAGTTGTAGACATAATTACACTTCACTTCTAAATAACCTGACAAGGCCATGTTATTTAAAGAAAAAAAAAAACAAAAAACTCAAAGAGAAGAGTCTCCAGAAATGGGTTAGAGAAGAAAGACACAAAGGGAAAAGTGCTAGAAAATTATATACAGGGGAAGGGAAGAGTCCAGCATGTAAGGAAAAGGTGAAATCTGTTGGAAAACCTGATTGAGTTGTTGGTCACATCTGGGTCCTTGGCAGAAAGGATCTGTATGGTTGTTCCAATCGCCACATCCTCAGGCACCTCCACAAAGTAAAAGCCAGGTTCAAACATGGGGGGCTCGTCCACGTCTTCCACACTGATGTGCACTGTTGTTGTGTCCTGAAATGGGCCCAAGTTCAGAAAACGCATCTCTAGGTGAGGATTGGCTCCCTCCACCTTTAAGGTGTAGCTTTTCTTGCTTTCAAAACTCAAGGGCTGAAAAGTAATGACAGGAAAGTTGATTTGCCACTGAGGTTCAAGATTCAAAATATGTCGAGGTTCAAAAGCATGCCCAATATTGATGGTCGGTGGGAAAATTCTCCAATTCATTAAGTGGGAAAAAGGTAAAGGGGAAAGAAGGGAAATCTTTGTCTTGTTCTGTAGTTCTTGGTCTTAGTGTCAGTTTCAACACTTTGGGTAAAGAAGGTAAGATGTCAGTCACTGCAGATACAGTTAAGGAAGCCAGTTTGATAATAGTTTGCCCGTTTATTCTGGGCAAACTTGGCTTTAACTTGTCTACTCTTCAATCAGCCTGGTCTTTAGAGAGATCCTAGGAATGCCCTCAGTCGTGGGCCCAATTTGCCTGGGACTGTCTCAATTCTAAAATGAAGAGTTTCATTTCCTAGGACTCTATTCTGTTCCAGACAAACCAGGACAGTTGGTCACCTTATCTTTAGAGGTGCTTGCTCATTTGAAAAGACTTGACAACAATTAAGAGCAAGTTTGTTTTCCAAACACAAACTTCCGTATATATTCCATATATCTATTCTTTCTCTTTCTTTTTCTTTCTTTCTCTCTTTCTCTCTCCCTTTCTTTCTTCCTTCCTTCCTTCCTTCCTTCCTTCCTTTCTTTCTTTCTTTCTTTCTTTCTTTTTTCTTTCTTTTTCTTTCTTTCTTTCTCTTTCTTTCTCCTTTCTTTCTTTCTCTCTCTCTCTCTTTCTTTCTTTCTTTCTTTCTTTCTTTCTTTCTTTCTTTCTTTCTTTCTTTCTTTCTTTCTTTCTTTTTTTCTTTTTCTTTCTTTCTTTGTTTCTCTTTTCTTTCTTTCTTTCTTTCCCTCCCTCCTTCCCTCCCTCCCTCCCTCCCTTCCTTCCTTCCTTCTCTCCCTCCCTCCCCCCTTCCCCCCCTCCTTCCTCCCTTCCTTCC
>NW_016804196.1:1986968-1991913 GCF_001698545.2 Rhinopithecus bieti | reverse complement strand
CCCTCTCCCTCTCCCTCCCTCTCTCTCTCTCTCTCTCTCTCTTTCTTTCTTTCTTCTAGAATATTCATGCAACTGAGTCCTAGGCTTTTGTTTTTTCCCTTAAAAAAATTATTCTTGAGCACAAACGCAATGTTGATTCTTTACAAGAAACTGTGCCACACAAGGTTCTGAGGTGCTGTGTCAGATCAATGTTTGTATATTTAGTTCATCATACGCAATCCCTTTTATTGTTACTATTACTTTTTGAGATGGAGTCTCGCTCTGTCACCCAGGCTAGAGTGCAATGGCGCAATCTCAGCTCACTGCAGCCTCCACCTCCGAAGTTCAAGTGATTCTCCTGCCTCAGCCTCCCAGGCAGCTTGGATTACAGGCATGTGCCACCATACCTTCCTAATTTTGTATTTTTAGTAGAGATGGGGTTTCGCCATGTTGGTCAGGCCAGTCTCGAACTCCTGACCTCAGCTGATCCACCCTCACCTCAACCTTCCAAAGTGCTGGGTTTACAGACATGAGCCACCACACCTGACCGACAATCCCTTTTAAAACCCTTATTTGACCTTTTAGAGTTGAAGAACCCAAGACTCAGGAAGCTCAGAAGCCTGGTGTGCGCTGATGTGTTTACAGCTCATCCACAAGGACTTTAATTTTGTCTATAAAATTCCATCGCATAAAATATAATTTTTTGGTTCTCTTTTTTGATTTATTCCTGTCTTCAGAATTTTTTTTTATAATTCTCAAAATAAATACAGTGCTCCAGGGCAGAGCGTGAACTTAAAATGCCATTTCTGAAGAATAATCTATTTTTGTTTAAAGCTGATGAACGTGTGTTTCAAGCAACAAGTATTTCAGAACATCAATATTTTTTAAAAATCTCGGAATGTTAAGTCCCACAAAATAACAGTAGATAGCAAAGCAGTTACTAGAACTTAAAAGTTGTGTGTCAACTTTTAAGTAATAACTTACATTTTTCTAGCTAAACATCACTTTTTTCCATAAAATATGTTGAATGGCAGCACATTTCATGTTAGAGAGAGAGACATGTACCCATTTAAACAACTGCTTTGCTTTTCAGAAAAAAATATCTCTAGGTGTTGCTTTAACTAGATTTGTTCTTTTCTTTCTTAAAAAAAAAAAAATCAACTTTTTGGCCAGGAGCAGTGGTTCATGCCTGTAAGCGCAACATTGTAGGAAGCTGAGATGGGAGGATCTCTTGAGGTTAGGATTTGGAGACCAGCCAAGACAACATAATGAGACCCACATCTCTACCAAAAATACAAAAAATTAGCTGAGCATGGTGGCATGTGCCTGTAATCCCAGCTATTTGGGAGGCAGAGGCAGGAGGATGGTTCGAGCTCAGTTTAGAGTGAGCTATGATGGCACCACTGCACTCTAGCCTGAGTGATGGAGAGACACCTGTCTCAAAAAGAATTACATTAAAAATGGATACTTAATAGATTTACATATTTTCAGGGTACATGTAATAATACATTCATAATAATTGTTATTTTCAAATTTTAATAAGGTTTTTTTGTTTTGTTACTGTTGCTGGGTTACTGCTTATTTAGTATTTACTTAGTGCCAGACATAGTGCTTCTTGTTTCATGGGTCGCCAGCCATTTCCATCCAAACCAAGAAGCCCCATTCAAACCAAGAAGCCCATCTCCACCAGCCAGCCTGCCTCCCTAGTTGTCATTGAAAAGGCAAAGTTTTCACAAACAGGGAAATCTGCCAGTCAGATTAATGATATGTTTAAAGGACTATTTTACCAGCTCACTTAATGCTTGCTCCCTAAATCGAAACATTTTTCTTTCCTGGTAAATTACATTTATACGCTCTTAAAATTCTTTATGTATTTGTAACACAGTTGTGGCCAATGTTGTTCATGTTAGGTTTGAGCTAGGCAAAACTTGTTTTCCCTTTTAATTTTAAATCGTTTTTCTAATTTTGTGTGAAATTTGTATGTATTAAAAATAAGATATTTACATACATTTATATATTTACATACCTTACATACATTAAAATGTTTAGTATAAAATTTGCAGGTTTTGAGTAGTGTATTGAGTCATGTGTCTACAGCAATAATCAAGCTGTAGAGCTGTTTCATCACCCCCGTGACCCTCACTCTGTGCCCCTTTGTAGTCAACCTCTCCCCTGCCACCCAGCCCCTGGCAAACACTGATTTATGTCCTGTTTTTATTGCAAGAATGTCATATTATGTCATATAAATTACATTCAGTATGTAATCTTTTGAGTTAGGTTTCTTTCACTTAGCATTTGAGATTCATCCATGTTGCATGAGTGAGGAGTTTTTTTTTTTTTTTTTTTTTTTTTTGAGACAGTCTCACTCTGTCACCCAGGCTGCAGTGCAGTAGTGTGATCTGGGCTTACTACAACCTCTGCCTCCTGGGTTCAAGCGATTCTCTTGCCTCAGCCTCCCAAGTAGCTGGGACTACACGTGTGTGCCACCACGCCTGGCTAATTTATGTATTTGTAGTAGAGGCAGGGTTTCACTATGTTGGCCAGGCTAGTCTTGAACCCTTGACCTTGGGTGGTAGGCCCACCTCGGCCTTGGCCTCCCAAAGTGCTGGGATTACCGGCGTGAGCCACTATGCCTGGTGAGTTTGTTCTTTTTTATTTCCAAGTAGTATTCTATTGTATGTATATACAACAGTTGATTTATCCATTCTTCACTAGAGATAACATTTGTGTTTTTTTCCAATTTCTGACAGTTATGAATAAACCTGCTATAAATATTTGCATACAGGGTTTTTGTGTGAGCATAAAATTTGATTCCACTGGGGTAAATACCCAGGAGTGGAGTTGTAGGATTGTAAATATATTTTTAACTTTATAAGAAACTTCCAGATGAATTTTCAGAAAGGCAGTACCAGTTTGAATTCCCACCAGGAGTGTATGAAAGCTCTAGTTTCTCCACATCTTTGTCAGCACCTGGTTTTGCCAGTTTTAAAATTTTTATGTATCCTAGTGTGTGTAAAGTGGTATCTCATTGTGGTTCTGATTTGCACTTCCTTACTGCCTCGTGATGCATCTTTCTATGTCTTCTTGAAGAGGTCTTTGTATATTCTTTATTCAAGTCCATTATCTGACATATGATTTGCAAATATTTTCTCCTAATCTGTGATTTGTCTTTTCATTCTCTTAACAGTGTCCTTTTTAAAAATTATTATTATATGTTAAGTTCTGTGATACATGTGCAGAACGTGCAGGTTTGTTACATAGGTATACACATGCCATGGTGGTTTGCTGCACCTATCAACCTGTCATCTACATTAGGTATTTCTCCTAATGCTATCCCTCTCCTAGCCCCCCACCCCGCGACAGGCCCTAGTGTGTGATGTTCCCCTCCCTGGGTCCATGTGTTCTCATTGTTCACCTCCTACTTATAAGTGAGAACATGCAGTGTTTAGTTTTCTGTTCATATGTTAGCTTGCTGAGAATGTTTTCATCCATGTCCCTGAAAAGGACATGAACACATCCTTTTTTATGGCTGCATAGTATTCCATATTGTATATGTGCCATATTTTCTTTATCCAGTCTATCATTGTTGGGCATTTATTTGGGTTGGTTCCAAGTCTTTGCTATTGTGAACAGTGCTGCAATAAACATACGTGTGCATGTGTCTTTATAGTAGAATGATTTATAATCCTTTGGGTATATACTCAGTAATGGGATTGCTGGGTCATATGGTAATTCTGGTTCTAGATCCTTGAGGAATCACCACACTGTCTTCCACAATGGTTGAACTAATTTACACTCCCACCAACAGTGTAAAAAAGCATTCCTATTTCTCCACATCTTTTCCAGCATCTATTGTTTCCTGACTTCTTTAATGATCGCCATTCTAACTGGCATGAGATGGTACCTTAATATGGTTTTGATTTGCATTTCTGTAATAACCAGTGATGATGAGCTTTTTTTTGTATGTTTGTTGGCTGCATAAATGTCTTCTTTTGAGAAGTGTCTGTTCATATCCTTCACCCACTTTTTGATAGGGTTGTTTTCTTGTAAATTTGTTTAAGTTCCTTGTAGATTCTTGATATTAGACCTTTGTCAGATGGATAGATTGCAAAAATTTTCTCCCATTCTGTAGGTTGCCTGTTGACTCTGATGGTAGTTTCTTTTGCTGTGCAGAAGCTCTTTAGTTTAATTCAATCCCATTTGTCAATTTTGGCTTTTGTTGCCATTGCATTTGGTGTTTTAGTCATGAAGTCTTTGCCCATGCCTATGTCCTGAATGGTATTCCCTAGGTTTTCTTCTAGAGTTGTTATGGTTTTAGGTCTTATGTTTAAGTTTTTAATCCATCTTGAGTCAATGTTGTATAAGGTATAAGGAAGGGGTCCAGTATCAGTTTTCTGCCTATGGCTAGCCAATTTTCCCAACACCATTTATTAAATAGGAAATCCTTTCCCCATTGATTGTTTTTGTCAGATTTGTCAAAGATCAGATGGTTGTAGATGTGTGGCATTATTTCTGAGGCTTCTATTCTGTTCCATTGGTCTATATTTTGGTACCAGCACCATGTTGTTTTGGTTACTGTAGCCTTGTAGTGTTGTTTGAAGTCAGGTACTGTGATGCCTACAGCTTTGTTCTTTTTTGCTTATGCTTGTTTTGGCTATATAGGCTCTTTTTTGACTCCATATGAAATTTAAAGTAGTTTTTTCTAATTTTGTGAAGAAAGTAAGTAGCTTGATAGGGATAGCATTGAATCTGTAAGTTACTTTGGGCAGTATGGCTATTTTCACGATATTGATTCTTCCTATCCATGAGCATGGAATGTTTTTTCATTTGTTTGTGTTCTCTCATTTCCCTGAGCAGTGGTTTGCAGTTCTCCTTGAAGAGGTCCTTCACATCCCTTGTAAGTTGGATTCCTAGCTATTTTATTCTCTTTGTAGCGATTGTGAATCAGAGTTCACTCATGATTTGG
>NW_016804196.1:1886144-1985319 GCF_001698545.2 Rhinopithecus bieti | reverse complement strand
AAAAAAAAAAAAAAAAAAAGAATTTGTTTGCTCTTGCTTCTCTAGTTTCTTTAATTGTCATGTTAGGGTGTTGATTTTAGATCTTTCTCACTTGCTCCTGTGGGCATTTAGTGCTATAAATTTCCCTCTAAACACTGTTTTAGCTGTATTCCAGAGATTCTGGTATGTTGTTCTGGTTTCAAAGAACTATATTTCTGCCTTAATTTTGTTATTTACCCAGTAGTCATTCAGGAGCAGATTGTTCAGTTTCCATGTAGTTGTGTGTGTGTTGAGTGAGTTTCTTATTCCTGAGTTCTACTTTGATTGCACTGTGGTCTGAGAGACTGTTTGTTATGATTTCCATTCTTTTGCATTTGCTGAGGAGTGTTTTACTTCCAGTTATGTGGTCAATTTTAGATTGTTGATGTGGTCAGTTATGTGGTCAATTTTAGATTGTTGATGTGGTGCTGAGAAGAATGTATATTCTGTTGATCTCCAGATGTTTATTAGGTCTGCTTGGTCCAGAGCTGTGTTCAAGTCCTGAATATCCCTGTTATTTTCTATCTCGTTGATCTGTCTAATATTGACTGGGTGTTAAAGTCTCCCGCTGTTATTGTGTGGGAGTCTAAGACTCTTTGTAGGTCTCTAAGAACTTGCTTTATGAATCTGGGTGCTCCTGTATTGGGTGCGTATACATTTTAGGATAGTTAGCTCTTCTTGTTGCATTGATACTTTTACCATTATGTAATGCCCGTCTTTGTCTTTTTTGATCTTTGTTGGTTTAAAGTCTGTTTTATCAGAGACAAGAATGCAACTCCTGTTTATTTTTCGCTTTCCATTTACTTGGTGAATATTTCTCCATCCATTTATTTTGAGCCTATGTGTGTCTTTGCATGTGAGATGGGTCTCCTGAATACAGCACACTGATGGGTCTTGATTCTTTGTCCAATTTGCCGGTCTGTGTCTTTTAATTGGGGCATTTAGCCCATTTACATTTAAGGTTTATATTGTTATGTGTGAGTTTGATCCTGTCATTATGATGCCAGCTGATTATTTTGCCTGTTAGTTGATGCAGTTTCCTCATAGTGTCAATGGTTTTTACAATTTGGTATGTTTTTGCAGTGGCTGTTACGGGTTTTTCCCTTCTGTATTTTGTGCTTCCTTCAAGAGTTCTTGTAAGGCAGGCCTGGTGGTGACAAAATCTCTTAGCATTTGCTTGTCTATAAAGGATTTTATTTCTCCTTTGCTTATGAAGCTTAGTTTGGCTGGATATGAAATTCTGGGTTGAAAATTCTTTTTTTTAAGAATGTTGAATGTTGGCTCCCACTGTCTTCTGGCTTGTAGGGTTTCTGCAAAGAGATCCGCTGTTAGTCTGATGGGCGTGTCTTTGTGGGTAACCTGATCTTTCTCTCTGGCTGCCCTTAACATTTTTTCATTCATTTCAACCTTGGTGAATCTGATGATTATGTGTCTTGGGGTTGCTCTTCTTGAGGAGGATCTTTGTGGTGGTCTCTGTATTTCCTGAATTTGAATGTTGACCTGTCTTGCTAGGTTGGTCCTGGATAATACCCTGAAGAGTGTTTTCAACTTGGTTCCATTCTGCCCATCACTTTCAGGTACACCAATCAAATGTAGGTTTGGTTTTTTCACATAGTCCCATATTTCTGGGAGGCTTTGTTCATTCCTTTTAATTCTTTTTTCTCTAATCTTGTCTTTATGCTTTTTTCATTAAGTTGATCTTCAGTCTCTGATATCCTTTCTTCTGCTTGATTGATTTGGCTGTTGATACTTGTGTATGCTTCACGAAGTTCTCACGCTGTATTTTTCAGCTTCATCAGGTCATTTGTGTTCTTCTCTAAACTAGTTATTCTAGTTAGCAATTCCTCTTTTTTTTTTCAAGGTTTTAACTTTCTTATATTGGGTTAGAATATGCTCCTTTAGCTTGGAAGAGTTTGTTATTACCCACCTTCTGAAGTCTACTTCTGTCAATTTGCAAACTCATTCTGTGTCCAGTTTTGTTCCCTTGCTGGCGAGGAGTTGTAATCCTTTGGAGAAGAGGTGTTCTGGTTTTGGGATTTTCTGCCTTTTGTGCTGGTTTTCCTTATCTTCATGGATTTATCTACCTTTGGTCTTTGATGTTGGTGACCTTTGGATGGGGTTTCTGTGTGGACATCCTTTTTGTTGATATTGATGCTGTTCTTTTCTGTTTGTTAGTTTTCCTTCTGACAGTCAGTTCCCTCTGCTGCAGGTCTATTGGAGTTTGCTGGAGGTCCACTCCAGACCCTGTTTGCCTGGGTATCACCAGCAGAGGCTGCAGAACAGCAAAGATTGCTGTCTGATCCTTCCGCTGGAAGCTTCTTCCCAGAGGGGCACCTGCTGGATGCCAGTTGGAGCTCTCCTGTATGAGGTGTCTGTTGACCCCTGCTCAGAGGTGTCTCCCAGTCAGGAGCCATGGGGTTCAAGGACCCACTAGAGGAGGCAGTCTGTCCCTTAGAGCTTGAGTGCTGTGCTGGGAGATCTGCTGCTCTCTTCAGAGCCAGCAGGCAGGAATGTTTAAGTCTGCTGAAGCTGCACCCATAGCTGCCCCTTCCCCCAGGTGTTCTTTCCCAGGGAGATGGGAGTTTTATCTGTAAGTCTCTGACTAGGGCTGCTGCCTTTCTTTCAGAGATACCCTGCCCAGAGAGGAGAAATCTGGCAGTCTGGCTACAGTGGCTTTGCAGAGCTGTGGTGGGCTCTGCCCAGTTTGAACTTCCTGGTGGCTTTGTTTACACTGTGAGGAGAAAACTGCCTACGCAATCCTCAGTAATGGCGGACCCCCCTCCCTCCACCAAGCTCCAGCATCCCAGGTTGACCACAGACTGCTGAGCTGGCAGCAAAAATTTCAAGCCAGTGGATTTCAGCTTGCTGGGCTCCATGGAGGTGGGATCCACTGGAAATGGAAGTGAATAGTTCTGTCTCACTGGCATTCCAGGCGCCACTGGGGTTTCTTTCCAAAAAAGAAAAAAAAAAAAAAAAAAAGACTCCTGCAGCTAGCTCAGGGTCTGCCCAAATTGCCGCCCAGTTTTGTGCTTGAAATCCGGGGCCCTGGAGGCGTAGGCACCCGAGGAAGTCTCCTGGTCTGCCGGTTGCAAAGACCATGGGAAGAGTGTGCTATCTGGGCTGGAGTGCACTTTTCCTCACAGCACAGTCGCCCATGGCTTCCCTTGGCTAGTAGAGGGAGTTCCCTCACCCTCTGCGCTTCCCAGGTGAGGGGACGCCCCACCCTGCTTCAGTTCACCCTCTGTGGGCTGAACCCACTGTCTAACCAGTCCCATTGAGATGAGCCAGGTACCTCAGTTGGAGATGCAGATATCACCTGCCTTCTGCGCTGATCTTGCTGGGACCTGCAGACCGGAGTTTTTCCTATTCAGCTATCTGGCCACAACAGTGTCCTTTGAAGAGCAGAAATTCTTAACTTCAGTGAAGTCTACTTTTTCTTTGGTGGGTTGGGCTTCTGGTGTAACATGGAAGAAATCTTTGTCCAATCAGGATTACAAAGATTTTCTCCTATGTTTCCTTTTACAAATTTTTTAGTTTTAGGTTTTTACATTTAGGTGCATGATTCATTTTGAGGTTTTTTTTGTGGGTGTATAACTGAGGCTTATTTATTTATTTTTTTGCAAATGGTATCCGATTGTTCCAGCATCTGTTGAAAGCACTAGAGTGAGTTTTTAATTATTATTGAAGTTATTTTAAAGTAAGTTACTTAAGACTTCTAAACTATTTAAGATTATTGCCTCTCTCACTTCCACATTGTTGGAAATGAAACATTGCCCTCAATACTCTAAAGTTCATTATTTATTTATTTACTGAGACAAACTCTGGCTTATGTTGCCCAGACTGGTCTTAAACTCCTAGGCTTAAGAGATGCTCTCACCTCCCTCCCAAGAAGCTGCAACCACTGTGCTCAACTCTTAAAATTAAAATTGCCCACACTTGATAATGTGAGTTTTGGCTTTTCCCTCTTGAATAGTTTGTGTTCTTTTATTTTAAATATCAAATAATTATTTGTTTCTGTATTCATAATAGAAAATAAAAAACCAATANTGCAAATGGTATCCGATTGTTCCAGCATCTGTTGAAAGCACTAGAGTGAGTTTTTAATTATTATTGAAGTTATTTTAAAGTAAGTTACTTAAGACTTCTAAACTATTTAAGATTATTGCCTCTCTCACTTCCACATTGTTGGAAATGAAACATTGCCCTCAATACTCTAAAGTTCATTATTTATTTATTTACTGAGACAAACTCTGGCTTATGTTGCCCAGACTGGTCTTAAACTCCTAGGCTTAAGAGATGCTCTCACCTCCCTCCCAAGAAGCTGCAACCACTGTGCTCAACTCTTAAAATTAAAATTGCCCACACTTGATAATGTGAGTTTTGGCTTTTCCCTCTTGAATAGTTTGTGTTCTTTTTATTTTAAATATCAAATAATTATTTGTTTCTGTATTCATAATAGAAAATAAAAAACCAATAATATCTGAGAACCCAATTTCCAAATTCAAGAAATGTCTTCAAGTTAGAGGATACAAAACAAAAGCCATTATATCGTTAAAATTGAGTCATGAAAATTATGGCACAAAATAGTAATGCAACTTTAATTACTAATTAAGAAGAATTAAGTATTCCTTTCTTTGTTCTCACAGTACATTATTATACTTCTTTTATAGCTTTTCTTTCGTATTACAGATATTTCTTTCTGTGTTGATCCCACTCCCCATACTCAAGGGCAAAAGCTATGACTTAGTCAGATTTTTATTCCCCGGTGCCTAGCAAAACCAGAAACTCAAAGGGTAGCAAAAACCTAAAAAAAATTGTTACATTGAACAGTACAGAAAGTTTCTCAATGTGAGTATTAATATTTACTGGTTGAGTGGTAGTATTTACCACTTAAATTTATTTCAGTAATTTAAGATGCACAGTTTTAGACGTTTTGATATTTTAGAAATAGCATTGCTTCTCCAATTGATAATACCTTACAGTTGCTCTAGTGTCAATGGGAGGCAAAGGGATCTTGATAAGCAGCAGTCGTTACTGCCCGTGCAAGGCAGACCTAGTCCAAGCTGCTCATGTTGTACTTCAGCGGAGTTTTGCACATTGTTGGTACTGCACGTGTTGAGCTTTATTGCCTTCTAAAATATCTTTTAAAATATTATATTATGATTTGGCATTGAAACAAGAGTTATTGTGTAGGGAGAACAGCATGGAAACAGCAGCATGGAGTGAATCTAACACTGGTGAAACAAATTTGTCTAACTGTGCCTACAAGAGTGCTTTACAGACACTAAGAAATAAGAAAGCATTGTATTATTTAAATTGGCAAGAACTTTTCTTCAATGACCCATAAAACAATGATGAGATTTATAATTCATGACATCTCAGATTTGATGAAATATAGAATTTTTGTTCTTTGTGACCTGCCTAAGAAGAGAATGGACTCTAAACAATTGCTTCTTGTTGTTGTAAGACAGAAGATATGCAGAAGACTAGAAAATGGCACATCATGCTCACTCAGAATAAAGAACATCCTGAAAATTATATATTTCAAATTATACTTCAAGCATTTAAGAGACTGAAAATTGATTGATTGATTACTTAAAAGCTAAAAAGACCCAAGGGACTGGGTAGTAATCAGTGTGGTTTCCTAAAGACTCAATTCTATCAATTCAACTCAATTTCTCTTTTTGAAAAAGTATGTGCTTCTTAGGCAAATAATAGGCCTAAGGGAAATAAATCAAAAGCAGAACTTTTGTTTCAATTTTATATGACATTATTAATGACAAAGTGGGAAGATGGGCGTGGAGCAGACATCTGAGTGAATGTTATTCCAAAGCCATAGACTGAGCAGTCAGTGGCCTCTAAAGTATTTATTATGCGTGATTTGTCCATCTACCCAACTTATTGACCCTTTTCTTAATTCCATTTTCTGGCAGCTCATAAGTTCAGAAGAGAAATCAAAGTGACCTTGGCAAAATTGATATGTATTTTGATTAAACATAGATATCGTTTTAGTAATGACAGTGAAAAACAGTACTCCGTCTTAAGAGGCTTCATGTTTTCTGCAGGTAAGGGAGCTGAAGAAAACCCATTTTGAGATTTCTTTCAGAGACAGAGTTGTTATAGTTAATAGATTTTTAAAAACAAATGGCTTGTAATAAAGTCTAAACTATATTGTGATAATCTGACATAAATATTATTTTATTGTTTAGAATTATCTCAGACATTATTTTAAGACATAAGATAACATTTAAATATTTAGAACCCCGAAGTTCTTTTCTGGTTGCTTGTTTGAATAGAGTTTTCGTACTAAAGAAACAAGCTGGTTGCGGTGGCTCACGCCTGTAATCCTAGGCCTTTGGGAGGCTGAGGCAGGAGTATCGCTTGAGCTCAGGAGTTTGAGACCAGCCTGGAAAACATAGGGAGACCTTGTCTCTACAACAACAAAATAAAACAACAACAACAACAAAAATAGGTGGCTGCGGCATGATCATGGCTCACTGCAGCCTCGACCTCTTGGCCTCAAGCAGTCCTTCCACCTCATGCTCCTGAGTAGCTGGGACTACAGGCTGCAGTGAGCCATGAGCATGCCATTGCACTCCAGCTTGAGAAACAGAGAGAGACCCTGTCTCAAACAAACAACAATGCAAAAATTAGGTGGCTGTGGTGGCACATACCTATAGTCCCAGCTAGTTAGGATGGTGAGGTAGAAGGATTGCTTGAGCCCAAGAAGTCAAGCCTGCAGTGAGCCATGATTGTGCCACTGCACCCCAGCTTGGGTGACAAGAGTGAGACCCTGTCTCAAACCAAAAAAAAAAGAAGAAAAACCCAGTAATTCAAAAATTTGAGTATTTCCCTTATTTACAGTTACTAGTTATGGTTAGCAATGTATTATTGTTTACTTGAGGCATACCACATAGTAGGGGAACCTATGACATATACCAAAATAGTATTGCTATTTTAATCACCTATTATAATTCTAGCATGTGATATTAATTCTCAAAGAATGAGAATAAGAAATTATAGTATTTTAATTACATCTAGATTTAATTGATAATTTAGAAGTTAATCTCAGCCTTTTGCATTGTTTCAAGATCATTGTGTACAGGATAGAAAGATTTCTGGTTGGTGGAATTCTGGATCCTTTGCTGTGATTCTGTTCCTTTGCTGTGATTGATTGCATCTTAAATGAATACAGAACAAACATGAACTCGTCCCTTATTCCCTTCTCAAGCAGTGTTAATTCAGTTCTATCAGATAGCATAGAAAAAAGTTATTATAAACACATGTTAAGTTGAGTTACATTTTAATGTTGTAACTGTGGTTTTTGTCAAGGTTGTCAGTGGCCTCCATGTTCCTAAAGTCTGTGGTGAATTCCTGATGTTCTTATTTGACCTGTAGCAGCGTTTGTCACAGGTGATCACTTTATCCCTTGGAAACACATTCTTCATGCCTTCAGAACACTGTACTTCCTCCATTTTCCTCCTGCCTCCCTGGTCGCCCCTCAGTCTCCTTGCCTGTCCTTACACTCCTTCCGACCTCTTCATGTTGGGGTGCGTAAGGGCTCGTTTCACTGTCCTCTTTCTGTCTATGCTCAGTCCCTTGCAATCTCATTTGTTTTATTTGCTTTAAGTACCATCTGTGTGCTTATGACTCCCAAATTCGTATTTCCAGCCCAGGACCCTTCTACAAACTCCTCACTCTTACAACCAAAGCCATGACATGTCTTTACTTGATGTCTAATAGACTCTGCAAATGTCACATGTATGTCCAGAACTGAATTCCAATACTTGTCACCCCTGCCACCTGCTCTACCTGCAGAGTTCCCTGTCTCAGTTAATGGCAACTCCATTCTTCTTATTGCTCGGTTGACTCTTCTCTTTCTTCCCTATCCTCATCCACGTTTTTAGGAAATCCTGTTGGCTCTACTTTCAAATTATGTACAGATTCTGACCACTTCTTATCACCTCCATTCCCATTACTTAGGTGAAACTGTCATCATCTGTTACCTGGATTATTGCAGTAGCTTCTTAGTTGGTCTCCCTCTTTTCATCCTTCTCTCCTTAAACTCCCCCCACCTCAACACAGCCTACTGAGTATTTTATAATGAAAACCCAGCCATGTCATACATCTGTTAAAAATCCTTCAGTCATTCCCCATTTTACTCAGAGTAAAAACCAAAGTCCTTATAGTTAGCCTATATGGTCCTAAATGATCTGGCTCCTTTGTTACTTTTCAGACCTCATCTCCTAAGAGTCCCCCACTCAACTCAGCCTTATGACCCCACCGTTGCTGTTCTTGAAATACAGCAGGCATGGTCCCACCTCAGAGCCTTTGCACTGGTGGTCCTTTTGCTTGGAACACTTTCCTCAATAGTTCATGCCCATTCTCTTCTCTTTAGGACTGCCATGTGCTCTTTTCACAAAGAGTCACTGATAGCGAACCTCCCACACTGTTAACCTGCTTAACTCAGTGGTGTGACTCTGCTCACTGTAGGTCTTTGCATAAATGCCACTTCTCTGTGATACCAGTCCCAACCACCCAGTTTATTTAATTTTGTTTTTCCATAGGGTGTTGGGGTACAGGTGGCATTTGGTTACATGAGTAAGTTCTTTAGTACTGCTTTGTGAGATTTTGGTGCACCCATCACCTGAGCAGTATACACTGCACCATATTTGTAGTCTTTTATCCCTCACCCCCTGCCACTCTTCCCCCCAAGTCCCCAAAGTCCATCATATCATTCTTATGCCTTTGTGCCCTCAAAGCTTAGCCCCTACATATCAGTGAGAACATATGATGTTTGGTTTTCCATTCCTGAGTTACATCACTTAGAATAATAGTCTCCAATCGGCCGGGTGCAGTGGCTCATGCCTATAATCCCAGCACTTTGGGAGGCTAAGGCAGGCAGATTACCTGAGCTCAGGAGTTCTCGACCAGCCTGGGCAACATGGTGAAACCCTGTCTCTACTAAAATACAAAAAGTTAGCCGTGCATGGCAGTGTGCGCCCATAGTCACAGCTACTTGGGAGAATTACTTGAACCTGGGAGGCAGAGGTTGCAGTGAGCCGAGATCGTGCCACTTTACTCCAGCCTGGGTGACAAAGCAAGACTCCATCTCAAAGAAGGAGGAAAAAAAAAATAGTCTCTAATCTCATCCAGGTGACTGAAAATGCTGTTAGTTCATTCCTTTTTATGGCTGTGTAGTATTCCATCATATATATTTACCACAGTTTTTTAAATCCACTCTTTGATTGATGGGCATTTAGCCAGCCTTCCAGTTTAAATTGGAAACCATCTTAGCTTTCCTGGCCTCACTTATTTTGTTCTATTCTGCTCCCCCCCATATCAATTATTACCTTCTAATAAACTACTTTAGTGACTTGATGTTTTGATCGTCTTCTTCCCTTGCTAGAATGTAAACTCCATGAGGGCAGAGATTTTTGGTTGTTTTATTTACTCTATATTAAATGCCTATAACAATATCTGGCACATAGGCGGCACTCAATAAATATTTGTTGAGTATATCATTTAAAATATGTTGGGTTTTAAAATACATTCAACATAGAGAAGGAAGATTAAATCAATGAGTTTTAAAACTAATGTATTTCATTAGATATATATTTGCTAGGGAGTTAAAGATTCAATTTTTAAAAAGTTTTATCTTCTAGCTGAGTATATCCATATGTGCTTTATGTCACAGAAAGAATCGATAGCTTATCTTGGTACCTTATCATAAAACAAAGGAATTTCAAGTTATAACAGCCATTCAGCAGGTATGTTTGATAAAGCTTTTTCAAGTTTAATTAGAATTTACAGATCTTTGAGAAGCAATTAAAAAATGCCTGCATGTTATTGATTCATAAATAATATTATGGCTTGCTTTATTGGTATGTATGGGATGCTACAATGCATGTGTTATTCAAGTGCAAATATTGATCAAGTCATTAACATCATTAGAAAATTAAGCTACAACAGTTTTTTAAGTGACTGGGTAGAGGGAATGTATTTAGAAATATGTTTATAATATATTTTTATCATGACCTGGTACCTTTTCAGTAAAATGATGGCACAGCCAGTGTTTGCGTGTAAACATAAGAATTAAGAGGTTTTCTGTTTTTTTTTTTTTTTTAAATAAAATAGGAAAGCGCTTTTATCAGAGGATTTGAAGCAATGCATATCAATAATACAACAGTCCTTACTAGCATTTCATAAACATTCAAAGCACCCATGAAAATGGTTTAGAAAAAGGAGTTGGATTACCTTCTTCACAGTTATGATACCAACTTGGAAATTGGGATCTGTGCTAATGTCAAAGGCATCTGCACCATCTCCATCCACAATAGTGTATTTCATCTCTGCATTTATGCCTTCATCCAAGTCCTTGGCAAACACTCTCCCGACAGTGGAGCTAATTGGAGCTGATTCCAACACACTCATCTGGTAATGTTCTACAAAGAAAAGCCAGGACACGCATTCTTGATAATCCGTCAGTATAAAAAATGCCTCATCATTATCATATCTTATCAGGGGTGCTGTGCAAAATACCTTTCTTCTGGGTTCAAAAAGTAAAACTTGAGTTTTTACAGATAAAAACTGAGGTCCATAAAGGCTGAGCAAACGGTCATACAGGCCATAGCCTGTATTGGATGTTCAATAAAGAGGAGTAAAAAAGCTTAAGTAGAACAGGGTGAAAGCAGAACGACTTAGTCCTAGTGACTGTAGCTTGAGTGGTAGAAAGTATCTTGCATTCAAATCTTTTAGTACTTCCTAGTGAACTGAAGTATTTCCTTAAATTGCAGTTCCTTCTGAGAGTGATAAACATTGTGGTCACAAAGTATGTATTTATTCTGTTTACACTTCAAATGTCCACCTTTTCTTTCATGGCCTGGCCCGTGTGCTGAGTGCCTGTCTCTACGACCATTTGCTCAGAGGTCATGGAGATCAGTGATCTATAAAGGGGGAGCAGCCATGGAGAGCAAGCTCCATCAGCTCCATGTGCTGCCCCTCAGTGTGTCCTTGTACCCGAGACTGTCCTGGGCTGCCTTTCCATGGACAGATCCTTTATGCTTCTTGTTTTCTTGTTCCAGAATAAAATACTAAAAAGGTTCTCACATATGTAAGACTCTGAGAGTTGGTCATATCCTTTTGGACATGACATCCTGAGCTCACAATTAAATTTAGTTCACTTTCATCTCCATGAATTCGTATTTTTACCAACTTACCTTTTCTGGGGCTCAGCTTTTTGATGTTCTTTGTTATTTTGTCAATCATAATGTGACTGACTAAATAACAAAGAAAAATCACACAATCACATTTTCCATATGTATGTGTTCCCTTTTATTCTAATATGCTTTGTAAGCTATAGCCTCGGGTGTGAGGGCTTGAGTTTCACAAAGATTCAGGGAGGTTGACAGCACCCAGCCAGCTCACAGCACTCTGCCTTGCACAGGAGAAGAAATGATGCCTGTTCTTTACAAACATGAGCCAGGAAATCTTTAAAGTTTGTACTAAACTGGCAGGCAATTGGATTTCATGATCTCTTTCCATTTACTTCCAAAGTTGTTGATGGATTACACTTTGCTGTTGCAGAACTTTTGGGAAAAACAAGCATCTGCCTACAATGTTCCTCATCCCAATCAAGCTATGTTATATGTTTAAACATCTGCATACAATTTCTATACATGATACATTATATTATAAATAAATAGCTTGAGATCTTGATGTTTCATTATATTTGAGTCTATTAAAGGTGACTGAGCTTGTTCAATGTAAAATAGTAGGTGTGTCATTTTGTCAACATTCCATAATCAGTTATAGTAATATTTGTGAAAAAGAAGCAAAGTGGAATTCCTACAATGAGGACTCATTAGATTAATTAGGCATAAGAGGATAGCCAAGATAGGTTTATGGAATATCAAGGTTATCTAAACTTAGTTTTAGCAAATAGATGGGGAACTATTTAATGAAGAGAGAATGCAAAGTTTTAAAAGGTCAAAAAGGAGGAAGCAGTGATAATGTGTGTAGAATGCATAGAGACACAGAGATTTAAATTTTTTTACATTTTTGTTTTGTCTTCCATGAAACATAATCCATACTTCCACTCTATCCTAGAGTCTCCATTAAAACTATATTTTGAAAAAGTGACAACTTAAAATGTGTGCTTTAGAATGGTGTTAGGATGTTGTTTTGGGGCTGGGTGTGGTGGCTCATGCCTGTAATATCAGCACTTTGGGAACCTGAGGAAGGCAGATGATTTGAGCCCAAGAGTTCAAGACCAACCTGGGCAACATGACAAAATCCTGTCTCTACAAAAAATACAAAAATTTCTTGGCATGGTGGTGTGCACCTGTCGTTCTGGCTATTCAGGAGCTGAGGTGGGAGGATTGCTTGAGCCTGGGGGTTGAGGCTACAGTGAGCTGTGATTGCACCACTGCAGCCCAGCTTGGGTGACAGAGCAAGACCCTGTCTCAGAAAAACAAAAAAAAGATCTTGGTTTGGGAGGCAAGGCTAAAACCCCAGTAATCCTTGTATTGTGTTCTGCTATTGTGAAGCTGCCATGTTTGGGGTAACATGACTCCTGGCAATATGTCAGAATCCATCTACCTTTGAGCTATGTAATAACTTGAGCTATGTAATAAGCTGGTTGTACCGTCCCTTCTGCCTCCATCAGAGACACCTGTCTAGTGTCAAATGTAAAAAGCCAAATAGTTCAAGGGTGTTCAAGAATTTATAGTCTGTAGTGTGAGTAATATGAGCCCTTCATGAAGTAATGAAGATGGAACCCACAGGATCACTAAAGCAACACAAAGGCCATCCATGTGGCATTTCACAAACTGTTCTGTGATGCTCTCGTATTCTGCACTGTCAGACCAAGCAACTTAGGAACTTACTCACTTGTACCCTTTGTGAAATGCTTATCTAATATCCTGCTTTTTCCATCATAAATGCTTATGGGACTTTGTATATTCTGTTTGCGTGTAAATATTTGAGTTCTCCTGTGTTTACATAGATACAAGGGAAGGTTCACTTGGTCTGACTGATTCAGAATGCAACTGTTCATCTGACGGTCTGGCTAGTCTGGCTAGACTCTTTCTCCTTTTAGTTTTTTTTAAAGCCCTATTTACCTAGCTAAGTGTTTCACCTGGAATTGCACTTCCTGCTCTCATTTCTCCTGCTGCTTCCTTCAGGCATCTGCTTCTCAAACTCACATCTCCGTTCCTGGGCTCTGTTCCACAGTCATAGCTCTATATTTCCACTTTCCTTAAGGACATTCAACCTGATTGTCCTGCTGTCACTTCATATTTAAATCTGAATTTGTCTCCCTCCTACACTGCCACTCTTTCCATTATGCATCCTCTATTTTTATTAGTAGTACAATCCTTCTCCCTGTCATCCAGAGTGAAAACATTGTTGTCATCTTTGACTCCACCCTTTGCGGTTCCCTTAGTCAGGAAATCAAGAGGCAGAAGTCCATGTTTTCTTATTTGTCCCATTCCACTCCTCCTGCTACTTCCTTAAGTCCTTAGCAGTTCAAGTCTGGACCTCTCTAAATGTCTCCTAACCGACTCCCCTGCTCCTAGTCTCTGCCTTGCCAACCCCTCCTCTACATGGCTACCAAATTAGCCTTTCTTTATTGTCTCCCTCTTGCTCAAAAACTTTTCTATGGCCTCCAGTAAAGATATAGCACATTTGCAAGAGCCAGTTTTAATTTTAGGAGTCTTTGAACATAAAATGACATTGAAAACTTATTTGCAGTCAGGATGTTTTTTCCCACATGCAGGTTTTTACTCAAATGAGCTCCAAGATGGTAGAGACATTGTTTTGTCTGTACACAGCTTTGTGATTCATTCATAGAATAGGGCCTGGAATAAATGTTTTTTGAATGAATGAATAAATGAATGACTTCCCCTTCTAGAATGTTTTCTTTTCTGCCTCTATAAACCTGCTATATTCTTTAGCCCCCTGTTGAAATCTCATCCTTCTGTGGAGGCTTCATTCATCTCAGTTTATATGAAGGCATCATTTTGCACTATTCAAGTGGCGCCAGGTGCTACTATGGGTTAATTTTCCTGTGTGTAGAATGTGTCCTCCAAGTGGATTTGAAGCTTCACAAGGGCAGGGACTGAATTCTAAGCCTCTTGTGGCCTTCACGCCCTGTGCTCTCACCAAACAAGTGCTTGGTACCTACTGGAATGATTGGTGAAGATTGTCACATGGGTGGATGTGTCCATCTGCAGCTTTGGCTATCAGTGAATGCATTCTCGATGGATCAATATTGCCCCTGGGGCAAAATAGGTTTGCAGGGATGTGATGAAAGAAATTTCAGCTATTACTAGTTTGTGGCCCACTAAAGGTCAGTTCTACCCAACAAACCTTATTCCTTAGTATTGCATTTTATGTAGGGTGGGTGGGAATGGAAATCAGGAAACAAAGTAAAAAGATTCCACAGGGAGGAGAAAATGGAAACAAAATGTTTGAGAAATCCTGGTTTAGCGAAATGGGAAGCTGGAACCCTGAAGGGAAATAGTTATGCGAGAATTGCATGATGAATGTAAGAAAGTAATCTATAGATAATTGAACTTAATGAGGAAACTCAAACTGGCCTTTCTCCCGCACCTCTGTAATTTCTGGGCCCGAGGTCTGTGCTCTCTTGGATTAGGTACTCACTCTGAGGAAAGCGGGGTGGGTTGTCATTGACATCTGAGAGGGTGATGTTGACTGTTGTGGTCCCAGCTAATCCTCCAAGCTGCCCTCCCATATCCTTGGCTTGGATAATCACTTCGTAGTATTCTTTGGCTTCTCTGTCCATGTTCATGAGCGCTGTCCTAATTACACCTGCAGGATAGAAATGACTTTGTTTTTAAAAATGAAACCACAGGACCAGTTTTTAAAGATTGGTTTCTAGGTGTCTCCCTGGTGCACTGTTAATGCCTAGAAGCGAGGTGCAAGTCACCTGTGCTTTTAAATTTGAGGTAAGAAATCTCAACTTCAAAAATGGGCTGTACTGAAATCAGTGGTGAATGAAAACTATTTTACTCCAGAAGGAAGAGCTCAGAGGGCTGGTTTCTTCTGGCAGCATTACTGAAAGTGAACAGGAGGTGGCAGCAGTGTTTCTCTTACAGATCTGGGAAATTGCAGTCCAAGGCGATTTCTGACAGCGCTGTCTCAGCAAGGAAAACCAGGGTCTTTGGGTCCAGAAAACAAAGCGTCATATGTCTACAAATCTGTGAATTTAGATAATTCTCCCTCAGTTTCTTCAGCCCCTAGAGCCCTTGTTGTGTGAATGGCTCTTCTTTAGGTAACTCATTCCTGCATCTTCTTGCCTCCCTACCACCTGTAAGCAGGGTTGGAATTCTAATTGGATTTTCCTGTTGTTACATATTCATTCTGTTTTGTGATATTCTTCTGTTTACCTCTGTGCTTTACTGAATTCTGTGAGCTAGGACATGAAAGATGCTCTGTGAGCTGTTTATTTTTACCATGCATAAGAGATGAAGTTCCCCAGACAGCAAGCAGCAGATACGGTTTCACTTAAGAAGAGGGGCCTACACTACAATCCGTTGAAATGTGTTGTGATCCTGCCACGCCTGTACAGTAATGTTTTATCTCCCCTTTAACCCTTCAGCTTAAAAAAGTTGACTTCTATACACTCTAGGCAAAGATTAAAGACTTATTTACTACAGCTTTACAACATGACTCTTGGCTAGGTAGACCTTTTGCATGAAAATGGAAGGGATTAGGAATAATAATCCACCCCAGTTTACTCCTATAATGTATATATTGCATTATAGCAATAACATTCTCAAGTGGTATATGCAGCATTTTCCTTTTTAAGAGGCCCCCCATGGGCACAGCAATAACTATCTGTTCATGTATTTTGACCTTAACACTACAGATGCCCCGGGAGCTGTCAAAATAATGTAAGACTCTTCTTAGGGATATAAAGGACACATTACCCTCTTCCTCCCTGTATTTTTCCTCCCTGTGGGCACCCTTCATCTCTTCATTCTCCCCCTTGCCCTTAGTAGAATTGTTAAAGTTACTGTTTTATAGAAGTTCCTAACTGCAGTCTTTTTTCCTTCCTCCTCCTAATTTACACTCCCTTACTACTTTTATGATACAGTTTTCTGAATGTCTGGTTTCCCTCAGGACTTCTGGGAAAAGATTCGATCAGGTTGCTAATAATAGAAATGTATTTTTTCTTTTTCAAGTAAAGAGGTGGCTTTGAGTGTTCACCATTAACTTTATTCTGTGGCTGTTTCTTTACTCAGGTTCCTTGTTAATTAGTCCTAGGTCCCATGTTTACCCTCATATAAAATGGAAGTAATAATACTTCCTATATCTTTTGCTAGTTTACAAGATTATTGGGAAGTTCAAATATGGCATCATTTATGAAAGTATTTAATAAGAGGGGAAGCTTGGCACAGGTATAAAACAATGACATCACAGTAACTTTGCCAAGCTCAAACATATTAAATGAAGTCTTTCATACATCCAAACATAAATTCTGTAGCCAAAGCTCTTGGGTAAGACAGAAATAAATAAGCAAACAAAACACCAAACTTCTGTTTGTCATTTTCTGCCACATTGCTCCTCACCCATTCAGTTCTCTCTGATGTCCTCCCTGTGAGAGCTTCCCAATCAGGACCTGCGTTTTGGGGACCACATCCCACATGGTCTTTCCTCCCTCATCAAAACCTGTCTACCCCAGCAACCATTCATTTTGGACTTCACTGCTGAGTGCACAGTGGTTGGTTTAATAGAAAGAACATCAGACCACATGTCAAGAGACCTCTCTACACTAGATGAGCTTTAGTAGCTCTGTTTTGCAATTGCTTTATCTGTTAAGCAAATGGTGTCGGACTGGATGATTCCCCCAAGGCTCTTTCCAGTTTCACAATCAATGCTTCTATTTCTCTAATGACCCAGATGAAGTGTCAATCCTCTTGGGTCTTCATGGGGTTATAAAAGACCTTAGTCCCTGGGAATAAATATAACCGTAGGATTTTTTGAAGGCTAGTGGGGAGCTACTTTGTGTGTGTATGCAAAGGGGCTTTTTGCCTCTCCATTTAGACACTGCCCATTGTCTATGCATAGCTCTTATATTCTTCTGTTTACCTCTGTGCTTTACTGAATTCTGTGAGCTATATCTTTTGCTAGTTTACAAGATTATTGGGAAGTTCAATAATCAGGGCAGTGCTAGTTTGCTCTCTTAATCCTAAAGCTTATAGCAATCTTCTCTGGTTAATACGCTCCCTGGAGAGTCCTTGAAAAGGAGAGTTGGGTCTGTCATAGCAGTAGTTATAAATTATCAGGGAATAAACACCACTGACTCGACCCTTGCATCAGATACCTGTTTTAGAGTCCACAGAAAAATATGGCTGGCCCTGAAGAATGCTGTACACCACCCGGGCACTGTTGCCGTAGGTCGGGTCATCTGCATCCGTGGCTGTCACTTGGATGACAGAGGTACCTGGGGAAGAGAAGTAGAAACCTGTTCAAGTGTAATAACTAAAGGCTGGATGCAATCCTGAACGGTCCATCTTAAAGCATTTGCAAATGTGTTTACTTCATTGGGAGAGTCCCCTTTCTTGGTCAAGCTTCCATAACTCTTACCTTGTACCTGTTTAGTAGGGATGACGGTTATTTGTGCTTTAAATTCTGAATGACTGGTAAGAACACAGCCTTTGGGCTCTTCATTGCTTTTTTTTTTTTTTTTTTTTTTTAGATGGAGTCTTACTCTGTCACCAGGCTGGAGTGCAGTGGCGCACAATCTCAGCTCACTAAAATCTCTACCTCGTGGGTTCAAGTGATTCCCCCACCTCAGCCTCCTGAGCTGGGACTACAGGTGCGCACCACCACACCAGGCTAATTTTTTGGTATTTTAGTAGAGACAGGGTATTTAGTAGAGATGGGGTTTCACCATTTTGGCCAGGGTCTCCTGACCTTGTGATCCACCTGCCTCGGCCTCCCAAGGTTTTGGGATTACAGGCGTGAGCCACCGTGCCCAGCCCTATTGCTCTTTTGATAATAACAAAACATTTCTCCCTTATGAAACAAATATTATTCAAGCATTTATTGATTTATCTGTCTAGCTAATATTTTGTTTTTAAAGAATCAGAACTAAAAAACAATAATAGGCTTATTATTATTGTTACTCGCTCTGTTTGATTCCACTGTTTAAGTAGCTTCCTGCCAGCCACAGGGCTTGGTCATCATTTTTGGTTGCTTTATAATTTGTGAGCTGCTCCTGTCATGCTCTTCTGTTCTGAATATATGTGTACCTGCATGTGTGTGTGTGTGTGTGTGTGTGTGTGTGTGTAGGAGGTGCTGTTTGTGAAAATCAGCGAGTCACCACCTTACCCACTGGGGACATTTCTGGCACAGTGGCGACATAAGGTCCATCTAGGAACTTGGGCTCGTTGTCATTGATGTCTTGAATTTTGATGATGAACTCTGACTCTGGCTCCATGGGCCTGCCCGTCCGCCTGTCTAGGGCTTGAGCCCTTAAAGTATACTGGGCTCTTTCCTCTCGATCGAGTCTCTGAATGGCATGGATGTCTCCTGTGGTGTCGTCGATGGTAAACACGATGCCAGCACCTTCTCCCGAGAGGATGTATTTGATGGATCCATCTCCCCTGTCCATATCTGAATGAAGCTGGGAGAGGAAAGCACCTGATTCTCATCATGGATGTCAATAGGTGTCAGAAAACACATTGATTTTCAGTTTGTTACAAACTTATAACCTCCCTTTACATAAGGAGATTTTTTTTTTTAACTCAAATGTTTAATAAGTCTGTCTACAAAGAACTAGTATGCATTGGACACGACTATGTCAAGAAGTAGATGTAGGTTGATGAATAAGTAAAATTTTCCATGACACATTCTGTATCCTGAACTTACCATTATTTAAACAAAATTATTCTCCCTGATAAGTATAGAAAACAGGAACTCTGGAAAATGAAGATCCCCAAAGTTAGAATAAGAACAAGTTTCATAAGGAGGAATCCTACCTTTCCATTTAAGAAAAATAAAAGTAAAATAAAATGGATAAGCCTAAACATGTTAAAATGAAGAAATTGCCATAATTTTTGTAGTATCAAACAGTTTTACGACAATTCAAGTTGGCTGATAAGCTGATGGAAGTAGTTTATAAAAAGGTTAAGGGCACTGCAGTGGGAAAAGTGAATGACCTCTGTGAATTCTTTCTCATATTCTGTGTTCCTAGTTCTGTAGTTTCATTCAGTAGGACTGGGCTTGTGTTTCAGGCGTCAAATGGAATTTAACTGCTGGTTGTGATTCTTTACATCAGTATGTGTCTCCTTTAGATGGGACTGGTTCTTGGGTTCATAACTCAGTCACTTAAATCTATATGTGGATGGTTGAGTTAGGGACATGCTTTTATCTGACCATGCAGCTATATTCCCTCTCAGAATCCTTTTTTTTTCTTTTTTTTGAGACAGAGTCTCGTTCCATCGCCCAGGCTGGAGTGCAGTGGCATGATTTTGGCTCACTGTAACCTCCACCTCCCGGGTTCAAATGATTCTCCTGCCTCAGGCTCCCAAATAGCTGGGATTACAGGCATGCACCACCATGCCTGGCTAGTCTTTACATTTTTATACAGAGGGGGTTTCACCACATTGGTCAGGCTGGTCTCAAACTCCTGACCTCAGGTGATCTACTACCCACCTCGGCCTCCCAGAGTGCTGGGATTATAGGTGTGAGCCACTGCACCCAGCCAGAATACTTTTAATAACTCTCAAAAGGAGTCCAGGAGTACTATATTTTTAAAATCTCAGGCCTATAAACATATTTCTGCATCTATAATATCTACTTAATTGCAGATAGTATTATAGGTGTCAAGAACCCTGTAATTTTGAGTAACCCTTATAGGTAATGGTCTCTTTCTAAAGGTGGTAACAAAACAATTAGTTAAATGTAGTCAGCCACTCCGTTGTCGCCTGGGTTGTTAGCACTTTGCATAGTCCAGGGTGAAGTTCATGAGATTAGTTCATAAAACAGCCAGCATTAGGCCTGGGGCAGGGAGGCCAATGTATCTGGCCTGAACACTGTCTAGGCCAGTTATAAATTCAGGGCCCTTGATGAGTTATTTTATGTTTATAACCATTAATTTCCTTATAAATGTGAGGACAACACTCATACTTATTCTGAAGGGTCACTGGGATCATTAGAGATTAATGAACTGGAGACACCCAGCACAGTAGTTTTCCCATCATAGGAAGGCCATAAATGGTGCCAGCCATGATACACGTGAATGGAGAAAAGGGTATTAGCACACTCAGCTCTTCTCTGCTCCCTAGAGACCTCCAGGAGGGTGGCAGAGAGGAAAAACAACCTGTTGGCTTTTTTGTTATGCATAGTCTCCTGGTAAAAGCTGCAGAAGGCCGCCTGAAGCATGGTTGAGACAGTGTTACTCTGAGGATTAAACGGCATGAACACCAATAAAACACCTGCAAATGCATCCACAACAGCCTCCAACAGGGATGGGTTTGGAGGCTGTGGCTGGCTTTGAGCTGAACTCAGATTGACTCACGGCCAAATCATGCAGACAACGGTTTTGCTGCCTGGAGGAACTCAGCTGTGTCTTATCTAGAAAAGGGAACTAAGGGAATAAAACTGACCGAAAAAATAGTTGTGGACTTTTTTCTACTTATTTTATTTAGAATATGAAGTTCTCACATTTCCTCATTTTGTATACAGTATTTTCTTTTTTCTTTCTTTCTTTCTTTTTTTTTTTTTCCAATCCAAATCTTCTGTTTATGCAGTTATAAACAGTAGAGGTGCCCAACTCTTGTGTAGAATAGAAAGCCATTTCATTTGGACCTGGGTACAAAGAAATGAAAATCTATTCCATTGGGAACTGTGTTCTCAGGCAGAGGAACAGAAGTGTGGGCAGAACAAGGATTTCAGAAGGTGTTTTAAATTTAAAAAATGTATATGTATGCATATAGGTGTATGTTTACATATACAACAGTGTATGTAATTTTATGGCATGGTGGCATAGGACTTTTAATAAAATTGGTTTAATTTAGGGCACTGCTGATTATGTAGGGAAGGAAAAATAGAAGCTGACAGAGGGCCACCCCAGGACTGTTCCGAGGTACTCTATGTATCCAATAAAACCTTTTGTTCCGTGATCCTTGAATTACTCAGCACACCTGTGATCCCAGCAGGCGGCAGGTAAGCCTGCTTTAAGCATTTTAAGAAAGGACAGCAGCAGAGCTCACGGCAGGGCGCCCCTGACTCCTAGGAGCTGGCTGGTGCCACGTGGAGTCTGGGCTGAGGCTCGGGTGTGAGGCCTTCGCTTTCCGTGTGACCTTCATCTTGTTGTGGCCTGATGTCTTGTAAGTGCATAATGAAACTGTTTTGGAAGAAGGGTCGGAGGGAGGGCGAAAGTTCCGTGTGGATGGTGCTAGCCCTGGAGCGGCCGGCCGTGGTGGCTCAAGCCTGTAATCCCAGCACTTTGGGAGGCCGAGGTGGGCGGATCACGAGGTCAGGAGATCGAGACCATCCTGGCTAACATGGTGAAACCCCATCTCTACTAAAAATACAAAAAAATTACCCGGGCATGGTGGCGGGCGCCTGTAGTCCCAGCTACTCCGGAGGCTGAGGCAGCAGAATGACGTGAACCTGGGAGGCGGAGCTTGCAGTGAGCAGAGATCGCGCCACTGCACTCCAGCCTGGGTGACAGAGTGAGACTCCGTTTCAAAAAAAAAGAAACGAGTTAGGAGCACTTTTCCAGGAGGTTTGGAGCGCTGGTCTGCACGTGCAAGTGTGCACATGAGCAGGGCAGGAGAGGGAGAGGAAGGGAGGAGGGGAGAGGGAAGAAGGTGGGGAAGGGAAAAGGAGGAGGGAGGGGGTAGAGAACACCCCCAGGGAAGCAGGAAGCTCTCCACTTTGAAGCGTGTCAGGATCTGCTTACACAGAGGTGGTTTCTGAGGCCCATAGGCCTATCAGTTCGAGGTCTTGTCAGGGAACAAAACTCAACACCTGGTTTCAGCAGGGAGAATTTGGAGTGGAGGACTGAAAAGCCAAAAGGAAGCACCGAGGCATCAGAGAGAGAGCGCAACTCCAGGAAAAACAGCCAGTGCCCCTCTGGCTGGGGCAACACAGGACAGAGGTGGGGATTCTGGGATCGGCAGGTTTGGAGGGGAGCCCCTTGAGGCTGGGCCTGAGACCCCTGAGGAAGGAGGGCTGCCCCTTGGGCTGGGGCCTCAGGAGCTTGGAGGAGGTGTCCCTGTTCCCTGGGATTCACACCTCTTAGAAGTAGGTGTGATGAGGAGGAGCAAGTCACTCTTCCCTCCTCCTGCCTCCTGGGCTCCCTCTAGTACCTTCTACAGGCAGGCAGAACCTACCTGGGAGAGGAGCTGGTTGGAAGAGGAGAAATTATGGCTTGGAGAGTTTCAGCCCCAGTACCCAAAGCAGAGTGTGGAAAGATGAGCATGGGTCTGAGAGACACCAGCTTAATAACCCATGCAGCAGTGCACATTTAATATTCCGCTTTACCAGCCATAGAATACACATTTGGTTTCAAAAATTGCAAAGAACAGACATTAACAGCTTTTCTCCAAGTCACTCAGCAAATCGGCAGTGTAATAAAAATGTGTTTTATGTTGATCCATATTTAATTCAACTAACACTGACTGTGTACCAGCTATTTGGAGGAAGGTAAGAAGCTTCCGAGCAGAGTCAGCAGCACAGTTACGTACATCTTGGGAAAATACTTCAGGCAGAATAAGACAAGTGAATGTCTCATTTATCCTAACCATTCTTTAGTCTTTAAGATCTTCAGCCAAAGGAGTAGTGAGTGATGGGAAGTACAAGCAGGTTCTGAAGAATCTTAGCTGATTTAGGATTTCGAAAACAAGAATGATGTTCACTCTTTTTGTCATCTTTCAGAGTGCCTTGAATAGTTTCGAGAATGCAGTGAGTGCTTACAATTTGTGGTCAGGCAGCTTCCACATAGTTGTTAACCTCGGCATGATTTGGACCCACAAATTCGTGCACAAGCACAAGCTCTCAGCATCCCTCTCTTTGCATATGTCAATATAATCTAGCTTTAACTCGACACCGCCTTGTCCCTGGAAAGCCCAGTGTGGATTTTGTAAGGCCATACCAATTACAGCTGATAATTGTTGCCATACTCCTTTCTGAAATAAGCAAATAACTTTGGCAAGCTCTCTAAACAGACATCTTCTGGAGCTCAAGGTGACAAGCAGAATGCCCCTGGGTAAAGAGAATGAAAGGGGATGAATTCCCTTTCAAAAGAAAGTAAAGGGGAAAAGTGTCTGGGTAAGTGAATATATGATTATCTTCTTCATGTAGAGGTAACACATGCAGGGTAAAAATCTTCGCTTGGTTGCTGGTGTGAGGATTGGGTCAGATGACTGTTGAGATGAATGGGTGTCTTGTATCTTGGTTGAGGTTATTTGGAAAGGGCAAGCACTAATTGTGAGTACTCAAGGGTGCTACACAGCTAAGAACTACCCAGCGTCAGAGATAAAGGGTTCAGGAAGCAGCCTGGCTCAGATTCCTGATCCCTCCTAAACACCACTGACTCCTGTGTGTATCCTCTGGGCTTAGCCTAAAGCCACTGGCCACAGACAAGGCAATGTAAAGGAAAGCCGGTGCTTTGGGGTAGGAGCAATGTATATTTCAGCCCGGGCTTTCCCTGCTACCTTTGGTGTAACTTTGGGCAATGAACATGAATAACCTCTCTGAGCCTAGTTCCCTGTGTTATACTCACCTCACAGCATTGTTATGATGATTAAATGATCTGCTTTGATGTGAATGTGACCGACACATGGTACTGTGGCAGTCCAATAAGATGTTAGCTACCTTTTTCTTCTGCACTCTTTGTGGCCAGTTCTGTGCCCAAGTACTCAGCGTCAGGGACGTGTGGACAAAGTTGGGGAGTGGCGTCTCAATTTCTACCCTTGGGAGGAGGCAATAGAGCCCTAAATTTTATGTGCACATAAGTAATTACTGAAAATTGCTGAATACAAACATACTCTTTTCTTGAACTTAGCAGTGACCATGTATGTCTATTTGGAAGAAATGTTATATAGATATGGAGAAGCTAGAAGTCTTTGGAATTCTGAGTAGATGCAAGATGTGTTCATGATAGAATTGTCTGATTTTAAGCTAAAACTTTGAGAATTTGAATGTGGCCTGATGAGCGGAAGTCAGGGCTTGTCCTGGGCAGGGCAGCAGCGTGGGCACGTGTGGGGTCAGGGACAAACATGGTATGTGTGGCAGAACCAGTTAAGGAGGTCCAGCTTGATTGGGATGAGGACATGATTTGAGAAATTGTGTGAGAGGGCTGAGTGAGGTAGGAGGAAGTCCTTGAACTGTATGCTAGGAGCTCTGATAGCATTCAAGAGCTACAGTGCTTTCTTAATCAGAGGAGCAACATGATGGAAAGGGTGCTTCAGGGAGAGGAATGTGCTGAGCACCCTGGAGGAGGGACGGGAAGAGTCTCTCTACAGGAAGACAGGCAGCACCGGCTTAGTTAATCTAATCAGGAAGAACAAAGGATCATGGTCATGACAGAGCCTAGAGAGGAGGAGATGCATCCGAGAGAAACTGGCAGGAAAATATTGGCAGATGTGGGGACCGATTGCATGTGAAGGATAAAGGAGATAAGGAAAGGAGAAGTCAACAAAAACTCACAGGTTTTGAGGCCAAGGGATTTAAAGCTGCATTAGGTATTACTGAACTGTTGAGTTCCCACAATGAACTCCTTAAACTACTGTTACTGTTATCACTGTTAATACTATAGCTACTATAGTACTATTTACTACTACAGGTTAAGGGTAATTAAAATTTTACTCTGGATTGAGTACTGTGCAAAGTGCTTTACATGCATTAGCTTATTTAATCCTTACTACCCAGTGAGACCTTCATTTATTAAATATCATCTTGAGCACCTTCTACAAGATAAATGCTGTGTTAGGTCTTAGGGATAAAACGGGAGCAATGTTCTTGCTTTCACTGAGCTAGTTTTAATCAGAGGCTTCAGAAAATAAACATGTAAATAAAAAAACAAATCAAGTATGGTGGTTGTGATTAGGGCTGTGAAAGAGAGTCTAACAGAGGGGCTTGCCTTAGAGAATGGTCAAGGAAGGCATGAGAGAAGCCAGCGGAAGGGCATTTCATTATGGGGGAGCAATAAAGGCAGTGCTTGCCAGGTTGCAGGAAGTGCCGAAGGTCATACCCCTGCAACAGGAGAATGAGGGAGAGAGTAGCATGGGCCGTGGGTGGGTGCCAGGAGGCAGGCTGATCCAGAAAGGAGTGGTCTTGTAAGCTGTGGAGAGGTGTCTGGAGGATTCAACGCACAGTGGAAAAACGTTGGAGAGACGTAAGTAGAGGAGTGATATGATCTGACTTAAATTTTAAACAGACCGTGGTGGAGAACAGATTGGAGGGAGGTGCAGGTGGACATGAGGAGACTGGTTGGGAGGCTAGGTATTTGCCCAGGTGACAGATGATAGTGGAAGCAGGGATAAGAGAAATGCAGGATTTGGGGTTGATTCTGGCATAGGACTAGCAGAATTTTCCGAGGGAGAGAATGTGCGGGCAGGGAAAAGGGAGGAATGATCCCTGGGTCTCTGGTTTTAGGAACTAGGTGATGGATGGGTGATGGGGCAGACTATGTTTAGGAGAAAAAAAGAAGAGTTTCTTACTGGACACACTGCACTGGAAAGGCCTATGAGTAAAAAATGTGGAGATGTCACATATGCAGTAGGATTTATAACCCGAAGTGGTCTAAGCCAGAGATAGAGGTTTTGCATTCCCTGGCATAGACATGGCATTCAAAACTGCAGAGGTGGCGAGTTCACCCAGGGAATGAGTGTGTGGAGAAGAGGCTGGGGCAAAGCTGACAAGCCCACCAACAATTGGGGTCAGGTGGAAGGAGAGGACCCACAAACACGGCTGAGACAAAAGAAGGAAAAACGAGATTGTGAAGGTCATGGCACAGAGAGGACAATGAGTCAAGGGGAGACAGGTCATCAGTGTCTGAGGTTGTGACTGGGAGGTGTCATAAAATGAAGCCATTGGATTGGGCAGTAGGGAGGTCTTGAGAAACAATGAAAACACAGCTTTGGGTCAGTGGTGGGGACTGAAGCCATATACCTGGATTAAGAAGTAAGTGGACACTGGGGAAAGAGCTTGGGTAGACAATACTTGAGAAGGAGTAGTTCTCTCATCCTCGTCATTCAAATTTGAGGAAGCCGAGGTGAGCAGGGCTTGGTGACCTGTCCAAAGTCACTCTAGAAATTGCAGGACTGGGCTTTGAACCCACCTGTGTTTGAATCTGAAACCCATGCTCCCAGCCTCTATGCTAAACAAGCGTTTAAGTTACCATTTGAATGAATTATTTTTTTCTAATTAGTTCCTTGTCTCCCATTCTCTCTCACTTGGTTGCTTTCACAAAATAGTCTGTAATTAACACCCCAATAAAGTAAACACAGGAAAAATTCAGGATTAAAGATGAAATAATGATAGATTAAATCAAGAGAATTCACATATAACATTTATAAATATATTTATTGTCTCCAGCTATCCTAAAGCTCATGCTAAGATCTTCTGAAATGAAAATGTTTTATTTTATTTTTTTCATTAAATTTGCACCTCAGGCAATACCTCTGGAAATGCTCTGAAAAAAACCCACAAAAACACAAAGCAGAAAACCCTGTACTCTTCTTGCATTTCCACATTTCCCTCTTCCCCATTCTGTCATTCCCAGACAGCAGCTGCTGCCTCTTTTAGGACTTGAATAGCTCTTGCAGGGTCTGAGCCTTTTCTTCCAAATCCCAGTTCCCAGTTTTTACCATTCATAACAGAGACATGGACAAGGAAATAAATCTTTTCTTTCTGACTGGTATCTGACAAAGCGGAAGTTACATTTTAGCTAGGTGTCAAGTAATGTACCACTTGTTCCAGTTTCTCTCAGGCCTCAGATATAGGCTACGTGAACTTTCATATTCAATTCATATTCAATGTCAATATCCAATACCCGGGTCATTTCTACTTGGCATTTCTTACCTTGCCGACATACAAAGGGTCGGTCCCAGTGTACTCTTCCAGAACGAAAAACTGGTTCCAAACCCAGCTCCTTTTGGTCCGCTGATGTGACTGTGGCTTGTCTGACAGGAGTGCTTCTAATTCACCTTGTGGTGTTGGGGTACCCGAGAGAACGGTAGTCGTAAGGTCCATCAGTCCCCAGAAGTACAAGGACATGCCAAGTCCAAGCCAGTTCTTTGCATTGCTCATTCTACCAGAAGTCCACATGGGATTGCCAGGTTTTCAGAAAGTGGAGGAGAATTATGAGCAACTGGAACTTGAGTATTTTCCAAATAAAAAAAACACACAGTTTTTATCGGACACTTACGCTTCCCAAATGAGATCCCGCTTCAAGTCAATCTGCTTGAAGTTGACTTCCTGTCAAGTTAAGGAAAACACAATGTGATGATGTCAGGTTCTTTCCTGCAGGCGGGTTGCAGGTTTTCAAGAAATGTCAGTAAATATTCAGCTTTCTACTCAATGAGTTAAAAAATCATAACAGGTTATTGCTTTAGAAATGTGTGAGTAATAAATACTATTTTGATAATAAGACAACACATCTTGCTATAATTAATCCCAAACCTTTGGATATAGATTTGGTGGGAATAAAACTGAGAAATAAATTTCTTCTCACTAGTAACTTAGCTGGAGGGTTATGCTGTATTATTGATTGGTTTGAATTAATAGTGTGCTTTTTGAAGTATTTATGATCAGACAGCCTCTTAAACTCTTAAAAGCAGCATTCATTTACCAAATTTAGAGCTAATAACTAATATTTCCATTAGCCCAACTGCTTTTTTTTGCTTATTAAAAGAAAGGATAATCCAACTACCTTTTTTTTTTTTTTTGGTCACCCACAATGATCTTGTGCCTACGCTGTTATTGATAATGCTAGGAATCTTGAACTTCATTTATAAGCAGCCATGGATCACTTCTCAGTTTAATCATTTTCTGAGCTCATAGTGGATTTCAAGTTTCACACTCTGCTGCTTTGGCTCTGAAGCACTGATAGGGGCTGCTAATGTGACTTTTCTAGGATTTAAATGGTCAGTTAATCATTATATCCTTCACAACAGACTTTAAAGTGCTATTAGTCTTATGCTTATGGGAGCAAGCTAAGAGAATGTAGTCAACAAATTTCCTTTCTTGACCTGAAGGACTCATTTAGGCAAAGGGACTTCTACCCTGGGGACATACCTTTCTCAGTCAAACTTTTGTTGCTATGCAGTCACATTTAGCTTGTGACCTCACTCCTGGGCTTTGGCCTCATCTATCTTTTCTTCCCTTACTTGGCTTGGTTTAATGAGATGGCATAACACTCAAGTCAACCTGTCAAAACAACCAAAATGTCTTCCGTTGGTTTAATATTTTCACTGTTAATTTGAAGAACTGCTGTCATCTGAGAACAAATGTGTGTATTTGGAGATTGCAGCTCTATGCAACTAAATAACACTTCATTTCTACAAGTGGTTTGAAGTGAATGCATTGATGCTAACTCAGTTACTGCCTTCCACCTGTCGTCATCAGAACCGGTTTCAGCTTCCTCTCAAATACTCATGATTGAAATTTTAAAATATTTTATAATTATTTAATACAATATGCCATTTCATTTCTGTATAAGAAATCACTCTAATGAGAAATGATTAGGAGAAAGTAGCTGAGGAGACCATAGAATTTTTGTAACAGAATGGGAGGCTGTGCCTCTTAACGAGCTCCAGCTCTGAAGGCAGATTGATTGTTAAGAAAAAGCAAGCCAGGTGCCCCTTATTGAGGGCAATGTGTTTGCTAATAAAGAACAATGGTGCTGCTAGCAGGTGAGTTACCAAATATTCGCTGTTTTCTCTCTCTTTGGATGGTGGACATCTTCCCTTGGGAACAGAGAAACCCGATTCATGTTTCTCTGATCCCTGTCTACAGGGAGATATTCTGGAAGAAGGAACTTAACCCAGGAAATGAATTGATGAGAAAGATTAGTGAGAAATAGCTGTGCTGTTTTAGAGACCTAGAAGGCAGACTAAAGGACATTGCCAAAAAAAAAAAAAGCCACTGCCAGAATACTGTGATTAGTAAACCATAAAAGCAACATTCTGTATATTGTAAGACACAACATATCTATAATTCCTCAAAGTGCATTAGACTTAAGAGGTAGTTTGGTTACTGGTTCTATCTTCATTACCTCTGACTGATTTACTTGTATGAATTTCAGTTTCCTCATCTATTAAGCAGGGACAATAATACTTCCACTTACCTCACTGGACCATCACAAGAATCTGATGGGATCATGCAGGCAAAAGTGCCCTGTAAATGACTAAGGTACCAACCGACATTTGAACAGTCAGATCAGGTGCGTAGGTCATATGTAAAAATCATGTAGCTAAGCCAGAAGTATCTATTTTATGGGTACCTTTGGGGCCAGAATTCTAAAAGGGCTTATAATGTATATCTGTTATTTTTCAGATCTCTACATCTGTGATAAGTACCGTCTGGTACCAGATTCTGGCTCAGTTTAATTCTGTAATAACCAAACACTGACATTCCGTCTGAGGAGATTTAATGAAGGGCTAGCTATTAGAAAACTCTTCAATGGTAGAGAAAATTATTTTGTGGATTGCGTTGATTAAAGCTAGAACTCACTCTGTCTCTCTCTCTCTCTCTCTGTGTGTGTGTGTGTGTGTATGTGTGTGTGTGTATGTGTGTGTGTGTATTCCCTTTAATATCTTTGTTTCTTACCTATATTTTGCCTAAGCACACATGTCTGTTATTTTCTCTGGCTAGTTGTAGCAACTTGCTTTGAATCTAAGAGTGCCTGTGCCTGCATGTGTGGTACGTGCAGATGTCTCCTCTCCTGCTTCCACTGGCTACATTTTATGTACAAAATGAGATTTGAGGAATTTTAAGTAGTGTCTTTTATATTTCCGATTTCTAACAAACTAGGCATGTGTTCCTGCCAATTAAAACCCCCTATCCCCCTTACCTGAGGCATGATCTGAAGAGCTCAAGGAGAAAAGCTTTCTTTGAAGTCTGTGATGAATATTTTCTAGGCGGTCAGGTTGCCTCTGTTTTCATCTCCCTCTCTTTTCTACTTTGGGCTCCTACACAGTAGTGCAAATTCTTATTTTCCTCCCCTCCACTGAACACGTACAAAGGTGGCTGTGGGATCTTGACCTGGGGAACCCTTGGTGATTCTGTGAAAGCCGATGACTTTACACACCCAAAGTCACAAAGACCACAGTGTCATACCAACTCTTTCTGTCTTACATGACTTGATAGCAACAGTTGATGCAAAGCACTTTATTTCTTTCTTTTTTTTTTTTTTTTTTGAGACGGAGTCTTGCTCTGTCGCCCGGGCTGGAGTGCAGTGGCCAGATCTCAACTCATTGCAAGCTCCGCCTCCCGGGTTCACGCCATTCTCCTGCCTCAGCCTCCTGAGTAGCTGGGACTACAGGCGCCCACCACCTCGCCTGGCTAGTTTTTTGTATTTTTTAGTAGAAACGGGGTTTCACCATGTTCGCCAGGATAGTCTTGATCTCCTGACCTCGTGATCCGCCCGTCTCGGCCTCCCAAAGTGCTGGGATTACAGACTTGAGCCACCGCGCCCTGCCAAAGCACTTTATTTCTGCTTCCTCAGGGATGAGTGCATGAAAAAGACTCCCTGCCTAACTTTCTAGAAGGTAAAAGCTGGGTTATATAATAGTTGCATTGTTCTTTTCACAATTAGAGGTGTTTTTTTACAAAACAGTTCTATCAGAAATACTTCTCAGTTTGCATTTATTTTAAATGAGATGGTTCTCATATTCATGTTTTTTCCCTACAGGATTTGAATAGCAATAATGTGTTTGAGGTGGGCTAATTGCTGTTGTTCTTATAAAAGAAGATACTGATACATGTGTATTTGTATATATAGATCTGCTTTGGAAGACTACATATGCCACACGAAGAATAGATTAATGGAAATTGACTTCTGTGTTAAATGAGTCTTTTAAAAGTTTCCCCCTCATCCTCCCTAAAGAGAGAAAACAGCTTGGTAATGAACACAGTAGGGATAATTTAAAGTTGTACATAAAGTGTGCTCTCAGTTAATTGTTTATTTTGTTACTTAAATTCGTTGTGATATTTAAAATGTAGTGGGGAGGGATGGTTACTGCTTTTTCCTTGAAATGAACTGGGCTTTTATGGTCTTGCTCTGATTTCTTTCCTCATTATTCCAGTTTTCCTGAGCTTTTCATGGTTAATGCAAGTACTACTTAGCAAAGCTCAAATGACATCTCTATAGAAGCAGTCAATCGACTCTGTTTGTGACTCCATATAAGAAGACGGGATGTTTTAATGTTCTGATTTGGCCTAATGCCTTTAAGAGAGGTAAATGCAGACAGTAGTGTCATGGTTTTAAGAGCTAAACTTCTTAAACTATTTTTACTTATAGAAAGAGCCTCAAAAATGCACTTAAAAGAAAAGAGAGACTTTGTGGAGATCTTAGATAGTACAGTGAAACATGACAGTGTACTGTACAGTGCATCAACATTAAATCAGAATGCAACTTAATGTCATAATGCTATTCCACCTCCTAATCAAGGTTCTCTCTTGAGAAATAGCAACAAACCCATTTTACTTAGGAATTAAAATCCTTTTGTAAACAGTGCAAAACCCCAGAGAATGACACAGGTGGTCACGGGTGTAAATTGGAGTAAAAAGTTGTTCATGATTTCAATGTGTATGGTTCACAAACAATAATATTCCCATTGCAGAATCCCATAAAGAAAAAAGTTTTAGTGCTGTAAATACACTTTCAACATTCCTGGATTTGTTTGTGCTACTGACCAAAGTCCATCACTAGGGGTCTGTCTTGGACAGGGTGGATAGTATGGTTTTATGTGCTGAAAGGGGACACAGTTCTCTGAACGGAAGTTGTTTACATTTACTAAGTTTTTATTATATTTCTTCTGTACTCTGTACATAAGGATTTTAACTCCTAATCTAAGTGGGTTTGTTTCTGTTTCTCAAGAGAGAACCTTGATTGGGAGGTGGAATAGCCCTATGACATTGAGCTGTATTCTGATTGAATGTTGATGCACCTTATGATACACTGTCATGTTTTGTTGTAATAGCTAAGATCTCCATAAAGTCTCTCTTCTAAGTGCATTTTTGAAGCTTTTCCTGTAAGTAACAGTGATAGGTTGATTTTCATTTACTACAGAGGTTCTATCCATCACAGTTTCTTCTGGGACAGTCATTAGGTGAGTGTAAGCTCCATGGTGCCCTTTTGTGGTCATCAACTCACCAGCCCACCCAAAGCCACCCATCTGTGGAGGCAGCCAACTCCCAGCATGGCCAGAAGAGGTAGTCCAGGTACTAGATTTGCTGAATTTTGAGTTGTACTCTCACTTCCACTCCCCTACCTAACCCTCACCTGCCTCACCACACCCCTCCTCCCAACTTAACCTTTCTGAAATAAGATATATCTTAAAAATTAATGTTTACTTATTTAATGTTCTCATAGTAGGCTTCCCTCACTCCTCAGAGAAGCTGTTAATACGTTGATGGTGTATGCAGAACTGAGGGATTACAGTATTACATTTTTAAGAAATTGAACAGAAGAAGAAAAATAATACTTAATTTCCATGGAGATTTCTTAGGAAAGATGGTCACCACTCTTGCTTATTCTAATTCTCATTATTTTATCTTTCTATGAATTCCTTCTCCACCAAGTTCCTAAAAAATGGTGGCACTCCTGAGCCTAAAGGTTCAGCTGTTATCATGTTCACTCAGGCCATTGCCAGTTCTCTGAAATCTTTCCTTTCCCACCACTCATACTTATTTTCCCTCTCCTTCCCACCACCCTACCAGTTTATGCGAGAGTCCTGTTTTCTAAATGAAACTGGGAGCCATAAATGGAAGTATGGGGTGGATGTGGGTGAGGGGAAGGTATACAGTAGCTTAATTGAAGTTTAGGAACAATATCTCATTTTGTATAATGGTAGGGGTGTGTGTGTGTGTGTGTGTGTCTAGTAGAGCAAAAAAAAATTGGTAGTAAGCTTGAATTATATAATTAAGAGCCCTGGCTTTGAAAAACTTGGTCAGTCCCATAATAAAACTTGCCGTATGTTACCTACGTACGTGCTGACCCTCTAGCTATGAATTCCCTAGCTTGGGTCATAAATAAAGGCATTTTCACTTTAGAAATCCTTGCTCTAGAGTTCATGCCCAATTTCTCTGTGCTTTTCATTCTTGTTATAATCAGTTTTTGCAGTTCAGGGTGCCCTGTCTTTCTTTCCCTATCCGCCAAGGCTGGCAGATAGTTTCTTAGTGATCCTTTCACCCATACTTAGTATCTAGTAAATGTTTTAATCCTCAAGGAGTCAGGAAATTTTTGACCTACTTTACCCTTCCTCCAGTTTTCACTTTTAATCAAGCTAATGAAACTATAGCCCAGTCTGTGGGCAATTTCTCTGACTACAGTTAGACAAGAATGATCAATTTTGATTTCTGAGACTTGTTCCACATGCCTACTAATTTCTCGTTTTATGTGACATTTATAATTGCATTAAATCTATGCTCATTCTTTATAAAAAGCTTATATTTAAAATGAAATTATGTAGCTAACATTCTTCTTTGATAAGAAGTTGTAGGTAATTGCTACTCAGTGTTTTTTCTTATGACTTTGCCTTTGTACAGCGTTTTAGGAAGTTAGGAAAATCCTGTAGTTTTCCCTGGACCCATAAAAAAAATAATTCACAGGAAGAAGATTTTTTGGCAAAGGTAAGTTTGCTACCTAAACGTCAGACTTAAATCTTGAGTATCAATATGTTTGATCAAAGAATGGATTGCAAAGCCAGACAAACTTTAGTGAGTTTCAGCCCTACCTACCACTTACTATCTATGTAATCTTGAACAAGTGACTTCAACTCTTTACGTCTCTGTTTGTCATTTACAAACTGGAGGTAATTATAGACTCTGTCTCACAGGGTGATTGTAATTAACTGAGAAAAAAATATATATGAAACTCTTAGACATTTGAGAGATGGTTAAAGTCTAGTGCCTGAACAATAGTAGATGCTCAATAGATACTGGTTTCGTTTTCCTCCTTCAAGGAGTTTACAGTTTAGGAGGGAGATATTACCATTAATCCTAGTGATAGAAATAATAATAGGAATAGGCATAGGTATAAATACCATTATTAACAATAATAGTGTAGCAGCAGCAGCAACAACAGAAGCAATAACAGCAGAGGTAACGACATGGAGTGTTTACGCCAGGCTGTGTCAAGTAATTTACATTTACTTTGTCATTTAGTCTTTATAAGAATTCCACATTAAATGTTTTATTTCCTCATTTTACAAAGAAACAAACAGTAGTGTGCTGGGGTCAGCTCCTATCACCTTTCACCAGAGCCTCTCAATGCCTCAAAGCCTCTCACTTTCAAGGCCTCTCAATGCCTTGAAATTGGCCATGGTGTATTTATACCATGGGTATTGGCACATGCTACATAGGAAGAGGACGAACTGGAATTCTTCCTCAGAGCGACTGTACAAGATGTGCTTAGTACGTGACTGACTGTGGCACAGATCTGTTGGTGATGAAGGTTTACAGGACCCCGTAAAAACAAAATGCTAGCCCAGATCAGAAAAGGGAGAAATGATTTCCATCAGGAGGATAAAGGCTTAAGGGAACCTATGAACTAGACCCCGAAAAATAAAAGGGTGTTCCAAGTTAAAGAAAACGCAGATACCATGGTGCAGATACAGGATGCAAAGGGCCTGTCTGGGAGAATAATCATAATTTAATTTGCTTAGAGAATAGGGTCACTTCAGGAGACTGAGGAGGGGTGAGAGAGGCAAGACATCCAGACAAAAAGCACTAGCTAGGAGCTGGGGATATTGGATGGAAGTATTTGGAATATACTTGATAGTTCATAGTGAGCAACTGAAGGTTTTTGAACATGCCAAAATAATGTTGGGCCAGGCGTGGTGGTTCACACTTGTAATGCTAGCACTTTGGAAGCCTGGATGTGGGGAAGATTGCTTGAGGCTAGGAGTTCAAGACCAGCCTGGGCAACAGGGCAAGACCCTGTCTCTATTTAAAAAATATATATGTAAAAAAAAAGTAAAGTTAGTATGATACTAATGTATATGGGCAATGGCATCCAAGGCCATATAAATGTAAAGAAAAAAAAGAAAAAGGGGAACAAAGTCATGTTGATAAATCTCTGTTTAGTAGTGTTTCTGGAGAGAAGGTGGGAAAATCAGTTGAGAGTTCAGGGAAAATTGGTAAGGAGAACTTCAACCAAGGATCCAGGGGAGGGAAGAATTGGCCAGATGTCTGAAACATCAAGGAGGCAGAGTCTCTAACACTTGCAAACTAACTGGATAAGAAGAAAAGTGGGAACTGGACAAGATGAAGCAATCATGACTTAAACTTCTGTGCCTGGGATGGGGCAGGAAGTTGGGAGGAGGTGCTAGTTAGAGCCAAGGTGATAAATTTGGTTTTATATGCAGGAATAACAAATTCATCATTCTACGTCTGATTAGTTAAAGAGGCAAGAACTTTCTCTTTTTAGTCTAACACTTCAAAGTGGCTTGGGGCATAACGAATGTGAGCTTCTTTCTCTTAGAGCACATCTCACCCCTCCCTGAGATACAGCTCTGAATCCAGCCTCCCTGTCCTGGTGCTGTACCTGGACGTGACTTCTCTGTGGCTAACCTGGTAAAATTTATCTTTAACTTCAACTTAGCTAGGATTTTTTTGATTTGTCCACTTCTCGGATCTTATTTACTTTACACAATCTCCTGTCACACTAGAATAGTGGGTGTGTTATTTTTCATTCTTCTAATATGTACGAAATGAACACCTAGAAGACCACTAGCTAGGAGCTGGGGATATTGGATTGAAGCATTTGAAATAAGCTTGATAGTTCATAGTGAACAACTGAAGGTTTTTGAGCATGCCAAAGTAATGTTGGGTCAGGCATGGTGGGTTCATACTTGTAATCCTGCACTTTGGAAGGCTGGGTACGGGGAGAATTGTTTGAGGCTAGGAGTTCAAGACCAGCCTGGGCAACAGGGCAAAACCCTGTCTCTCTTTAAAAAATATATATGTAAAAAAATTAATATGATACTAATGTATATGGGCAATGGCATCTGATGCCATATAAATGTAAAGAAAACAAAAGAAAAGGGGGGCAGTCTGTTCAAGAAAAAGAAAAATTTGCCTTTTAATGCCCTAACAAAACAAACCAAAAATCTCACTGATGTTTATTATGTATCTTGTTAAAGGAAAGTAAAATCTTCTCTTCTAATACATGCTTTCAGGAAAAAAATCTCTTTTAGAGCATAGTATATCATTTGGAATCAGGACATCGTGGTTTAAGACCAGTTCCAGCTCTGCCACTTGATGTGTGACATCCGGTGTATTGCTTAATCCTTTTGAGCCTCACATATGAGAATAATAATCTTCTTTAAAGGAGTATTACAGATTATCATGACCTAATACTATAGATTAAGTTGTGTGTGTGTGTATATATATATTTAACTTCTTACGTGTTTCCCTTTTTATCTATCTTCTCAAAGCAGTTTGTGCATTTTCTTTCCTGGCACTTCAGTATTCTGTATTGTAATTATTTACTTGTTTGTTTTTCCTCTATATTGTAAGCTCTTTGAAGACATAGGTAATGTCTTTTATCCATGTGTCTACGGGCAGTACTTGGCACATACTAGGTGCTCAGTAAATGTTAACTGTCAATGTATTTTTACACGGTAAAAAAGTATTTAACAGTTTAATGTTATTCTTTCTGCCTTCAAGCTTTTACTTTGATTTAATCATTGTATTCCCATACTGAGTTTAATGTCTGTTCACACCTGCAGCACATTAGTGAACATATTAAAAGGCAGAGATAAAGGCAATACAAAGTCAACCAAAGTCAAGAAAGCAGTGAGTTTTCACAAATGCTATTTTTGTTATTGAACAGAAAACATAATCCTTATGTGTCAGAAGTCTTCTACTGTGGCATCACTTGTAATGTAAAGTTAAAGCATCATTTGCAGAAGTACTTGGAAATCTTATGAGGAAATTGGGATTGAAAAATTACAGTGACCTATGTGAAAGGAAAATAAATCTTGGGATCCAAGATCTCTAAGTTAAAGGGAAAAGTAAATCTAGGAACTGCTTAGGGCAAACTTGCCTCCCATCCTATTCGAAATCATCCCTCTGATCACTGAGATAAATGTATGTATGATTCCCTCCTTTGAAAAGACTAATGAGAAACTCAAAAGAATGCAGCCATTTGTCTCTCACCTACCTGTAACCTGGAAGTCCCCTCCCTGCTTTGAGTTGTCCCGCCTTTCTGGACAGAACCAACGTTCATCTTACATATATTGATTGATGTCTTATGTCTCCCTAAAATGTATAAAATCAAGCCGTGCCCTGACCATCTAGGGCACATGTTGTCAGGACCTCCTGAGGCTGTGTCACAGGCACGCATCCTCAACCTTGGCAAAATCAACTTTCTAAATGAACCAAGACCTGTCTCAGATATTCGAGGTTCACACCTAATAATATATAATATTGTTAAGTTAAAGGGATGTGACCATCAAAGTTATCTCTGATGGCTTAGATTTTAACTTTCTTAATGTGGGGGAGGGAAGGTGATATGAGAAGATCTTTTTTCCTCTAATTCTTTTCAAGGTCAGTCTCCACCTATTCTTTGGTAATTCCCTTTTTCTTGAACCTGTAATCTCTTCATTAGTCCAATCCTCAGTATAAGACTATATTTACATCTCCTTTTAGAATGTTTTTATTCTACCCTTACATTTCAATGACAGCTTTTCCAAGATAGACTTTCACCATGGAAGTCTGTGATGAAAATTGCTCCACTGTCTTCTAGCATCTAGTGTCACTAATGAGAAAGTCCATGTATTTTAGCAAAATGGTAAACTACAAAGATATGGGACCCAAGAGAAAGGGGATCCCACATAGGAGACTGGGAAGGAGAAGGCCCAGGATAGCAGTTGCATCCCAGACTGTGAGTACAGCAGCCAGGTGAGGGGAGGGAGGGCTCCAGGAAAGAAAGAAAGTGTCGGAGTGACTGAGAAGCTTCCAGGATTTGGATAAATTATTGATAGGCACAGGACAGATTTTTTGAGCATTTGGGGGAAAAAATAGTGACATACACATAGAGAAGACAAGAAAAGAAAACCCTAGGCAATTGTTGACCAAGAAAAACACGAAGTTCTGTAAGAAAGGCATTAAATCTTCAGGTATAACTTTGCTCAGTAAAAAACAACATTTATCCATACTGAATAAACATTGGTTATTCTTTTAGTGAGTACTGAAATATAACTGTGTTGAAGGGTGAAGGAGGAGAGAGTGGATGGGAATATGTGTAAAAAGAACTAAGAGCTCAATTACCCTACTGGAACACCAACTGCTAATATGTAGAATAGGTATTTCAATAAATATATATAAGCATATGACTTAGAAATGTATTGGCAAATACTTGAATAAATAACTTTGGGGTTTACCTTTTGAGATTGGGTTTTGAGGTTGGAGCGGGGAATGGCTTTTCCTTTTATTATAAGTCTTTCAGAGCCATCTTGGGTTTTTTATTTTTTGGCCCATGCAAATATTCTATGCGCAATAAAATAAAAACTGACTCAAAAATTTAAAAGAACATATTCAAATAAGCAAAATAAATATTAAGGAATTGAATAGAAAAGAAAGGTTTGAAACAGATGTAGTGAATATATTGTATATACTTCAGAACAATTTTTTTCCACCTGTTAAGTGTTTCTGAGAGCAGAATGGATATATCGATGTACACACTTAGTGTCTTTATTCCTCCAAAATTTGCGACTATTATATTTATGGTGTCTTTCAGTTGCAGTTTCACAGGATCAAGGAAGTGGAAATACTTTAGTACAGAGATTTTCAGAACTATGCTCTTCTAGACATTAGAAATTCTAAAGCTTTTTCAAGATCTGTTATGAAACTGCTAGGCTTAGCTATCTTCTTATTTCCTCCTTTCTTTATTACCACTTTCCCTTTTACTAAGCTCCACCTTAATCTGTGTTACATATTTGGCAAGAAAGATTTCTTCACTAAGTTGGTTAACTGGGGGTAAAGAAGAGGCTACATCTCTATTCTTCACCATCCATGGTTTACTTCTCATGCGTTGAATAGTTAAATGGGAACAATTACAAGATGTGGGTTAGTAGAATACATGGAAAACAAAACAAAACAAGCTACTGAGAAAACATGCAGGTGAATACCATTTTTATAATACCCAGTATTATAAGAAAGATAGGGAAAGGTTCCCAGAGAATCTTTCCCTACCTTTCTACCTTTATCAAAGTTAGAAAAGACAAATGTCGACAGATGGAATTAAATAGTTATTAGAAATTGTTATATTTTATATATTAAAATATATATTAAAATAGGCAACACGCAAGAGAAAACGAGGGCTTATTGTCCTTAATACATTTAGAAATCTGTATGCTCAACATTTAAAAGATGATTATTCCAAAAGAGAGTGATGAAATGACAATAAGAAAAATTCATAAAGGCAGAAATAAAATGATCAATGAAAACATTTTACTTTTTTTTGGGACCGAGTCTCGCTCTGTTGCCCAGGCTGGAGTGCAGTGGCACGATGTCAGCTCACTGTAACCTCTGCCTTTTGAGTTCAAGCGATTCTCCTGTCTCAGCCTCCCAAGTAGCTGGGAGTACAGGCATGTGCCAGCGTGTCTGACTACTTCTTTTATTTTTAGTTGAGACAGGGTTTCACCATGTTGGCCAGGCTGGTCTTGAACTCCTGACCTCAAGTGATCTGCCTATCTCGACCTCCCAAAGTGCTGGGATTATAGGAGTGAGCCACTGCGCCTGGCCTCAGAAAACATTTTACTTTCACAGTCAGCTTAAAAATACAAATAATAAAATATTTCAACCTATTAAATTGGCAAACATTAAGAAAGAACTAAGCTAACCAATGTTTCTGAGTGTATGTTGTTCATATACATATGGATGGGAGTGTGGGTTGATAAAAGCTTTCTGGAAGACAGTTTTGCATGATGTGCCATGTCTTTAAAATTACTGATGGATCTTGAGCTAATTATAATATATATTTTAATTTTTATTTATTAGCATTATTAGAGCAGAAAATTAGTGTAATCCATATTTGCAACAATAGATGATTCTAAACTTTATGACATACTCATGCAAAGGAATACCATTCAACTGCTTTGAAGGAAAATCGAGAATTGGTTTTAAAGCTGTTCTCAAGAACACTGTTTATTATCAATTTCTCACATTGTTGCCACACACCTTTTAACTGCAGAAAACAGAGAATTTAGCCACTTTGCAGTACAGAATCTAAGTACAAAATCTATTCTATAGATATATTTCAGAATAAACTAGTACAGTGAGTCAAGTTATGTTAGAATTAGCTAACTGGACGGTAGTATGACAGTATCCATCATCTACAAATCCCAGTTACCTTTATGGAAGGTAATTGTGGGAGGCGTTGTTTATCAACCTGAGATGCAACATTCTCTTCTCCTTGGTACCACTGGGTCTTGGATCTCTCCAACAGACCATGCCCAGCCATGTGTATATGATAAGAGTTGTTATTTGACCTAGAGACTGCAGTAGCAACCTGCCTCTAATTATATCATAGTAATAAAATCATGGGGCAAGGATTGGCTCAATGTCCTCATTTTTCTAGGCTGTTTTTTAAATTCCCTGATGGTTCTTCAGTAGTGTTCTCTAGTTTAGTATCTGGAACCACCTTTCAAGCAAGTGTGCGAGGTGTTCTCAATGAGGACTCTCAGCACATCCCGAGTGCTTGTGCCTCCCCAAAGTCCAGTCCAGTTAGCCTCTGAGAAGGTTATTGAATATATACTTACATTTTAATTTTTCTTGGGAAGTTCTATGTTAACAAAGGACTTACTTAAAAAGAGAGATTCCCAAATGGCCCAAGACAAATTGGTCTGCAACTAGGTATACTATAATGCCAAGTGAAGCCATTGTGAATCCCGGAAGTGACTGGCACCATCAGGAGTGCGAACTGTTTAAGTCAGAATCTTCGCAGCCATTTCAGGTGCTTCAGAAACCAGGCTAGTTTTGGTATCAAGGTAACCAACTAGATCGAGGCCTGAATTAAGGGACACAGTTGTATTCTCTTGTAATGAGGGAAGGGAGATTTCATCCAGTGGTCCTTTATCATTTAATCTTGTACTGGATCATTTTGACACTAAATCACATTTTCTGGCTAGCTCTTGTTATAAAATAAATCCCCTCAAAATGTAGTTAATACAGCCTTCATTTTATTAATTTTCACAGTTTTCTATGGATCAGGAATTTGGATATATCTTGGCTATGTGGGTTGTAGTGTGGGTTTTGTCAGGCATTTGCAATCAGATGGTGGCTAGATCTTGGACAGCTGCGGTCTGATGCCACTGGGGGCTGCCGGGCATCTTTGTCTCTCCATATGGTCTCATTTAGCACCTTTACATGTGATTTCCACGTGCACTAATTTGGGCTTTGTCACAGCGTGGTGACAATGGGGATGGCAGTTGCAATCAAGGCTCTGGTGTGAATGCTGCTGTTCTCAAAGCAGAAGCTATATCTTCTCCTGCATTCTTTTGGTTATGAGTCACAGCAAGTCCACACACATCTTAATGGGAATGTGGCGAGACTCCAGAAGAGCCTGCAGGGTGGGAGATGGTATTGTGGCTCTCTTTAGAAAATGCAGTCTGCCACCTGGAATCCCGGACAGGCATCCAGGACCACTGAGTTCAATGTTGAAGAACTTTAGCAATCTCAGAATACAAAGAGCCAATCCCCGTCAAGGATGAAAAGGCAAGTTCTTGCATTTAGAAGGGGTGAGAAAAGTTATTTTCTGTTTAAAAAACAGTCAAGTTTAGTCAGACTGGTCTAATTTTCATTCATGATGTGACAGAGATAGGTGTCTCTAAAGAAGAGAATTCTATGCAGGCTATATGTACAAAACTTTTGATTATGTCTGTTCAAGCATAACAAAAGAGAGAACATTCTGATGGTTCAGTACTGAGTGGAGAATTATTATCAATGGATCATTTTCAACTTCAATGCAATAACACGTACTATTATACAGTAGGTTCTAGATCAATAATTTAATATCCATTCATACTTTTAAGGATGTCTAAAGTCATGATCGCTAAGCATTGAGATTTTTCCAAATATGCAACAAGTAAAAGAGATGGTAACATCTGTGGCTTGGCTTTAGACACATGGATCACTGGAGAAGTATTAGGAGATAAACAGAGTGATGATGAATAAAATAAAACCTAGTAACTTCTGGAAGTGAGAAACTCATTGAACAATATAAGATTAGTGAGTCACAGTGGATATCATTTATTTCCAGTTTGACTCCTGATTTTATTTAGGGCTTCCCTTGCTCTGTTTATTCTAGCCCAAAGATGGGCACTTCTAGCCATCCAAGTCAAAATCCAGAAGTCCCCACCTTCACATCCCCATATCTGGTTACTTAGACCTGTCAAATTCTACCAGTTCTGCCTTGTAAGTCTTTCTCAAATCTGTCTTTCCTCTCCATTCCTGCTGCCATTGCCATAGTTCTGGTGTTGTAAATTCTATCCCTTCAGTAGCCCTCTGGCTGGTATTCCTGTTCTCATCTATCCTGTTATCTGCCAGAGTGATCTTATCGGACCACTCACCTGCTAAAAGTTCTCTAATGGATCCTCATTTTTTAACTGATAAAATCTATACTCCTTGACAGGACATTAAGGACCTACACGATCTGGCTCTACCTCTACCATTCAGTCTCATCTTTCCCTGTTCCTCAACATTTTGGGGTCCCTCCCTCCGATAAACTATAGATGCTGTGTTTTAATACCTTCATATTTTTGCTCGAAGACAGATGCCTTTCCCTGGCCCTTCTTTGCTAAGCAATCTCTCTTCCAGGGAACATCTATTAATCCCCAGGCCTGTCTTCCGTGCCCCCTGCCACTCTGGCCATGATGCCAGCACAGCCCACATGGTTGCTTTTCATGCTAGCCTGCAAATTCTCTGAGGACAGTAGCTGTCACCTCTGTATTCTCGGCATTAGCATGGTGTCGGCACCAACAGGAATTTAATAAAACTTGGAGTTGAATTATTTAAATAACAAGTGAACAACGATTCAGCAATATAACATTCTCATCTTGAAGAGAATCTTGGCACTTGTACGGCAATATTAAAAGAGTAGAATCCCGAGGAACCAGCAGGTGGGACTGGGATCCTCTCCAGAAGTTGTCAGTTTCTGAGAGTTACACAACGAAAAGAGGTTTGGAGAGTGAGGACGGCTTGAAACTTGGAGCAGGTTCAAAGAAATCCATGGAGCCCTAAAGATGAAATCTAAGTGTCTGAAAAAAGGAAATCTTTAAGGCAAGGGGAGAAAAGGTCACAGTGCAGCTTAATAATGATATCCACATTTTAAAAATTCATCTTCACAGAAGATGAGCATCTCTTTAGGAACCAGGAACAGGGAACACGGCGTTAATCAGTGGCAAAAGAGACTTAAACAACGTCAGGTTTCTTGAAGCTTATAAACTGGGACAGGTTGCTTAGGGAGATTAAGAAATCTTCTGCCCTTCTTTGGGTGGAGAGTGACGACAGGGACAAGAGACTGCAGGGGAGGAAGTGTGACACTGACTTTGGCTAGGAGATCTGCCAGGGGTGGGAGATGGAAGCAAAGGATTTTAGGGTCTGTTACAAACACCAGAAATCAATGATATTCTAAAATGCTGATTTTACGTAGTAGTAAGCTTTTATAACATTTCACTCATTTTTGCCTAGGAGAAATGTTGAATTTGCAAGCGGATAGTGAACAGAACGAGCTGCCCTTTCAGAGTGCAATCAATTGATGATGATGCTTGATTCTAGCTATTTCTACTCTTACTGGCTATAAAGCATTAGTTAAAAAAATATTTTTTATGACCTGCTGATTGATCCCAGGTAGCACTTGCAGCAAGGCAAAATTGTTAGCTCTGCTGCCTGGAAAAATCATTGTTATTTGGGAATTACAAGTCAGCTTCCACTGCTTTTATGCTGACATTTTTTCCCCTTTCTGATATTTAAATACCATGTAAGGAAGCCACAAAGATGTTCAAATGTTTCTAGTGGAAACTGCATTACCAGTTAAAATGGCTGTGTATTTCTTTTCTATGTTGGTAAGAGAATTTAGGTTTCCTTGGAATGGAAAATGCTCTTATGTATCTTTTGTGAAATTTGTTATTTCTTTTCCTATGATCCCTTTTATTTTTCCCATATAGTAACTAATTATTAAAAGAAACCCATATAAACATTACCAGTTTTTGTTCTTATACTATAAGGCTAAGAAGAGTTTAACAGGAACCAAGCCACATGCTGTAATCCATAATAAGGAAAAAAGATTTTGCAAATGTTTCTCTTCACAGTATTAAAAGTAAATGAAAGTTAAAGAAGGAGGCTAAAAAGAAAGCCTTATTAATGGGAAATACATTCTGATAAATCAAACTGATTCCAATCTTAATAGTCAATTTAAATAATAGAATTGGTTAATAGCATCAAATTAGGATTAAAGAGATAAAAATCTATTTCCCCAAGTTGTTTCAAAACAAGACCTTCACTTGCTGATGCCATATTACATCAATCTGATTATACTGTTCATAATAAAGTATGCCCTATGATAGAATCCTGCTGGGAGATGTGTTTAATCAGATGCCTTTGATATTATCTGAGCGAAAACTACTTTAGACTCAAAAGAATCAAAGAGAAAAATCTTTTGCTCCTGCAATCAATCTTAACCCATGGTGGAAACTAGTGCTCTGTACACATCCCGTCCTAATCCACTCACAAACATAAGCGCGACCTAACTGGTTGGGATTTCAGATTTGTCTTTTTCAGAAGCCATGAAAGAAATTTGCTTTGCTTAATAACCATATTCCACACCGACTGCTCATTTCTAAGTTTATCACAAATCAAGTCGAGATAAAGATTTTCTGTTGGCAGGAATTTTAATGGACACTAGTGACTACAATTAACAGCCACCCAATAATAATTTAAAATGACTATCTCAGATCACTTTGTTTGGCTCCCACAGGAACTAAATTGACACATTGATTTCCCAAGACAGTCTTTCTATTTCATTGACCAATCTTGAACATTTTGTGAAGATATGGCAAAGAAATAACAGACAAGTTGAAAAGTTTTATGACTTACTTTTCTCCTTTCACAGAGTGCGCTATTTTTGCATTTTCCAGAGCTTGCCACTGAGTGGTGGAGTTCCCTTCCTGCTGCCAGCTCCCACTGTATGTCAGGACACCTTAAAGTGGCCCTCCTTTTGCCAGTTCCAGATTAGTCTTTAAATTAGAATCAGTGATAAAAGAGGCCATCGGATGCGAGGACATCAGCTCAGTAACTTTGAGGGAAAAAGGTTTTCCTTCCCCTGCTTCCTATGCCCTGGGGTTTGAGCATGTCTCTTGGGGGGAAGTAAGACCCAGCCAGCTCCCAAGTTGCTGATGCAGCCTAAAGCGACTTGGGAAGGGAGTGGGAAAAAAAGGCATCTCTTAAGTTAGGTGATTAGCAGCAAATGATGTATGGGGGTGGGAGGGAGCCTGGTATACAAGGAAGGGGAGCTGGCAGTTGCCCTTGTCTGGAGGGGGAAGGACAAAGAATGCTGGCCCTGAACATTTGAGGCCCTGGGGAATTTCTTAATGGAATCAAACAGCAGAGAACTATGTGCAGCCTTGTACAGTAAGAGCTGAAGTTCTTTGGACATGTTGTCCTCACAGACAGCTGAAAATATCTAGTGGCAAATACCTATCAGCTACTGATGCATTTCAGAAACAAAAGATGATGGGAAGGCTAACAAATCTCACGTCTTTTTCACTTACCATTGCTTAGTGTTTCCAGTAAGTAAATGCAGTATCTCAGCTGAGCTGCTCTTTCAAATTATTGTTAATTAAATAATACTCCCTAAGAAATCTGTCATTACCGGCAGCCAGGAATGGGTTTGTTGAGTTTGCCTGAGGCTGTAAATGCTCTGACAAACGGGCTCTTAATTGACATAAGAGGTAATTTCACTGGGGATTGTAGTTCACTTTTTCCAACAATTTTGTTGTATGTTTTAGATCGTAAACTTTTGCTTTTTGCTTCTACGTGTGGAGTTCCACAGGGCCACAGGGATCATTCTCTAATGATTCATCCATTGAATAAGCCATTCTTCATAATGGAAAAAATGCATGTTGCTATTGAATCTGTAATTTCTCCCAGTTCCATTATGACTAAAGAGAAGCAACTGGTAACAGATTTTAAAATTAATTTAATTTCCTCCAGTTCATTATATTACTTATCCTTTGAAATAAATGACTTTTGCTGGGAGATATAATTTCTAGTATGTCATGGACCTAACTCTGACATTATCTCTTGTCAACTGTTTTCCTAGTAGACTGCAGAGTTAGGTAGGTAGAACAATTATCGTTAGATGGAGTTGAAAGGGAGACAGATGAGGGCATTTGGCTGCAGAGAGCAACATGTGCTATGGCCTAGAATTTAAAGTGACCTTATCTACAAACATTTTCCTTCTGTTCATGAGCAGAGAATAAGGACAAGTATTAAGAAAAAGACACCATTTTTTTAGAGTTAGAAAAGTCTCCATATGCCATTTCAAAAAGAAGTGCTATTTCAGCCTTTTCTTAAATGACCTCTTTTCCATCATAATGTAATATATTTCTTTCACCTTTTGACTGGTTTTTTAATCATGTTACATACTTGTTTCAGAAAAAATTACACTTTAGAATGCATCTTGGTGGTGTTTCATTCCAACAGTTTCATTTGGTTGAATTAATGTGCAGCTGTGGCTTAGTGGAGGGAGAGAGAGGGAGGGAGGGAGAGAAAGAGGAGAAGATAGAAGAAGGCTCATATAATCCAACCTCCAAGCATAACTTTCCTCAATTTCACGTTTCAGTATCATTATAGAAACCTCCATCTGTAATAAAAGCATAATTTAGGTGAATAGTACTAAAACATATATACCCATATTATATCAGTGATGTTCCATGGTCAGAATTCTTTCCTTTCTTCCTCTTCACCAAGTTCGTATCTTGTTTTTATCCTTTCTCTATCTGGCGTCACTTGATAATCTTTCATTCTTTTTTTTTCTTTCCAGCTTCTTGTCTCTCTCTTTTTCCCGTTAAGGCGTGAATAAGCAGGCATCTCCGCCAATATGTCTATACATGGCTGAATACACTTGGTGAAAAGCAGGGTCTCCTTTTGTCTGGACCTTGGATGGCTGCGTGTCATTCCGCACCAACGGGCAGGGCCTCCCTCACAGTAGGAACTTTGCAGTAATTGCCAGAACAAATTGAGCTCAGGCTTATCAGTTCCTTTCCTTTTTCCGTTGGAAAATGGAGGGAATAGGGGAACAAGGCCAGTTTTGACCATTAACAATACAGCGTAGAAATAGATTGGATACAGCCAGTGCCCAGTCGTGTTGCAAACAGTCATGGGATAGATTGTGTACAAGGATGATAAGATGCGACCCTGTAATCACACAGCTAACTGAGCCCCGATTTCCCCACACCCTGCAGGGTGCTCTGGTGTGTATGATATGCATATATAGCTGTTGGCAGGGGAATTATTGGAACTGACACACAGACCGCCGGCAGAGGTGAAAACAAAAGATGTGATGGGTCGGTGCTTGCGTTCTTTTTGCATCTGGTGAAGACCAGCAGAGGCATCTCTCAAACTGTTTTCACCAGATTGCAATGGTCTTTGGTAAGAAATCTGAACATAGGGGAAAGAAACTCATTTAAAAATCATGTTACACTTTGCTCTTTTCCCTGCACAAGTCTTTATCATAATCTCTATGAATCATTGATATATTTCATGTACCTACATCCCTCTCCCCATGTTCGGTGTAGCAAGTGTGTGTGTATGTATGTGTATGTGTATGTGTAAGTAACATTTTTTATTTTGTAGTTTCATATGTATATAGGTAGCTAGATATGATAATGTATATAAATAAATGTAAATGCAAACATGCAATGGCATGGGTGATTTTCTCCTTACATACGTATGTTTATACTCCAAAGGTTGATTCTAAATCTACTAAATGCCGCAGACTCCCTACTAGAAATCTTTCCTTAATGAGAGATTGTGTTGGATTTGCTTGAGGGTCACATACACAACCAAGGTTATATACGGTGTTGCCCATTATAGGATGATTGAGAGGGGAGAGGAGACAAGACTTTACCCTAACTGGGCAGCCAGACTGTTGTTTCAAAACTGCTAAAGCAGCCAGATCACCTGTGCGTGTGACAACCCAGTCTGTATTTCTAAAATAGTGTTATTTACATAGGGGTGTGTGTGTGTGTGTGTGTGTGTGTGTGTGTGTGTGTGTGTGTATGTGTATTCTCATCCAACTGGGGTTAAGCTTTGCTCAGCTGCTTCCAAAGTGACTGGAAGTAGACAACATGAGGAGCTAAAGCCAACTGAGTGGCTTTCCATCTGCCTCTGCTTTGCTTGTAAATAACCAGCCAGAGCAATGGTTTTAGCTTTATTCATGTGTTGCTGTTATTCTGATCTGAAGCAGAGGCTGACATGAAACAAACATGGCATTTCCTTTTGAAAATTGAATTCTGAAGTTGGCTTCATCTTTCCAGAATCACAGTGCTATTGCGGTTCCTTCCCAGCTTTGTGAATGTCATAAACAATTTGCATATAAAGCACCAAATCTGGAGGTAATGACCACATTTGTGTTTTAGGATTTTTGAGGGGAGGGGTTTGATTTTTAGTGGTTATGAAGGGATTTGTTGAGATTTGTGGGATAAATGGAACTAGTTTCCCTTATACAGGAGAGATCAAGAAATGGGGAAACAAATTCGTAATAAAAAGCACCTTTGCCAGTCTTTTACTGGCAGTTTTTAAGGAAACACAGCAAAATGTAAAGTCATGCAAATGAGGCTTTTTGAGGAACTTCATTAGCATCACCCACAAGCCATAGTTTACAATAAATGGGCACTGAGGCCCCAACAGGTCATGGCCCATAGCCAGCTTGCTGCAATTGAAGTGATGCTTACAGTAAGGCGAGTCCCCTGGACACGACGTATGAGGTATGGATGACAGTACATTATCTAAGCCAGTTGCACTGTAGTGAGTTGAAATTGGAAGACACTTAATGGAGCAAGTGGGGGAAAAGGGGATACTAGAGAAACACAGTGCATTAAAAGTCTCTCAGCATTAAATATGCTTAGGAGAGATAAGAAAAAGAATATTCTTAGAAAAGATTTACCATTATTCTTTAGTACTATCCCCTCCCCAAACACACACACACACACCCCTACACATCCCTACAGACAGAAGTGAAAAGGGATTTCCCTCACTCAGAACATCCTTAGCATATCTTGATGTCTTGAATCTTTTGGGGCGATAAGGAAAAATAATTGTTTTAGGGAGAAATAAGGATTTGAGAATCTTGGCTATCAAGATTGTCATTTCTGTTCTCCACACATTGCAGTGAAAAGGCAAACCATGCAATTTTGAGTTAGTTTCATGTTGACACTGGTGATTGGATCACGACTGTTCTTGTAGGTACAGTTGAGGCCTATTAACTTGAGAGTGATTACAGAAGGACCCGTGATACATACAGAATCACATTCTCCAGGGGAGGCAGCTTGATGGGAAGTGTGGCTGCCTGGGTTCTAACCTCTGCTCCACTGTATACAGGATGTGTAAACTTGGGCAAGTACTTAACCTCTTTGTGCATCCCCTTCCACACCTGTAAAATGGAGCTAAAAGTAGTTCCTACGTCTACTACATAAGTCACCATATGTGGGGCAATGGGGCAGAGCCTTCGCACACAGCAAATGCTCAATAGATACTAGTTATTAGTACTAGTAAGAGAACATAAGCCTCGGGGTCAGGCAGAATCAGCTTTAGATTCTACTTCTATGTTTTTTGGAAAAGATTTAATATTTCTGAGGCCCAGAGAGTTTCTAATACATAGAATTGCAGAGTTGCTATAAGTATGAAATCCTCACATGTGCCACAGGAAGGCCCAGTGTGTAGAACATAAGAGATGCTAAGTAAAAGTTTTTCTTTCCAAAAGTAGAGAAGAAAATATCCCTATGGTATAAACTATCATGTTAATCTTTCCTCATAATTGTTTGGATCTTTTCCTTCATTATTTTTGGAGGGAGGGAGTGAATTTTTCTGACTTGGGATTTCATGTTAGTTATTGGCCAGGAGTGGTGGTTCCTCAAAGTGATTGAAGTTGCAAACCCTATATTTGATGGATAGTGAGAAATGGAAGCTTGTCAGTAATGAGACATAAAATTGTACCTGGCTTGTCGAAAAGACATTCTATACCTGACATTTTTTTGGAAAAAAACCCCCAAATACCATAAATGTGCTGCTTCATTGTGATGATGTGGAAATTGTCAGATTCTCAAGCAGAGAAGAAGGCAAATTAGGCCTCCCAAGCCTCTCCAAACACAGAGAGAGTAGGAAACTGATTTTCCAATACTGTAATTTGCACATGGTTCTAATGAGAAAATCTGAAGGGATATCGTGGCAATATGTCTCCCCAGTGGCAGCTGATCATTATATATATGTACTCTTATTAGAGATGGTACCAGTCAGCTTTCAGAGTGTCTGTCTAGCATATTTCTGTCTTAGAACTGACTTCCATCCTTAAAGGACTGGCCCCTGCAGCCTTGTTTGTAACAAAGAACTTGCCCATCCCCCAGGCTGAAACTGGAACAGGATGGACACTTAGCCAAGACAGGCCAAGCACGTTGTTTGCTGGGAGTATGGAAGGAACCTGCAGGGATGGCTGGGGCGCTGCGCCCTGCAGAAGCAGAGCAGAGGAAGTGGGACATAGAAGAGGGAGGTGGGGAGGGCATGGGAAGAGGGCAGGCTCTTGCTTCTTGTTTCAGTACCTCTGGAGGCTGAGCCCAAACTCCTGCGTGTGGATTCTATGAGTTACCTCTGTAATTGTGCACTAAATTCTCTCTTTGCCTTAAAGCCATCTTGAGGGAATGTTGCATCCCTCAAACCTAAACTTTACTAGGAGGAGTTCCCAGAACTTTACTAGGTTAGTCCCTAGATAGATATCTCATGGGAAATTGGCCTCAAGTTGTGGATTCAGGGAAAAACCATTTAGAGATTTCCATGGACTTAATCCTCTTCTCTGTCCCCTGGATTGTTTCCAACACCTTTATTAATTAGGTGAACTGTGGAAGGTAAAGTCATAACAAGATGACCTTTGAAGAAATGGCGGTGACATCATGAGCTACATGTCCCGTAACTCTGCGTGACTAGAACATCATGTCATAAAAGGATTTTTGAATACTCATTTTTAAGAAAATGCAGTATGATATAGCATTTAAGTAAAATAGTTTGTATTGTAAATGTTGTAAGTTTGAAAATTTTGAAATACTAACAAGAATTGTTTGTAAAAGGTGAAGAGAATCACTATTGGAATTATTTACGTTTTGTAAATTACCATTTATTTCAAAAAAACTAATGAGTTGCTATTCACACAGTAAAAAGAAGCTATTTGCTTCTCTTGAGAAGTATGTCTTCATTAAGCTGTATATATATATTGTTTAATGAGAAAAAAATATATATTTTAATTGACAAGGTCTTGCTCTGTTGCCTAGACTGGAGTGCAGTGGCACAATCATGGCTCACTGCAGCCTCAACCACCTGGGCTCAAGTCATCCTCCTGCCTTAGCCTCCTGGGTAGCTGAGACTATAGGCCCGCATCAACATGCTTGGCTAATTTGTAAATTTTTTTTTATAGAGACAAGGTTCCTCCAGGTTGCCCAGGTTGGAGCTTTATATTGTTTACATGACTAGTATACCTCCTTCCCAGAGCGGATTCTGTATCTCGGTGGGTCACTGAGTTTCTCTGTAGAATTATAAATAGAATTCAGAACGCATACATATTCCCTACCATATGTTTTCTGGATGCTTTGATCCTCTATGCTGTTGATCTTCTTGCTTCATTTCAATGTTAAGTTTCAAAATGGACCATTACAATTCACTTGATTTGAAAACAAAATTCCAGCCCATGTAGTTCTTTTTTTTTTTACATGTAATTCTGAGAGTTAAGAATTTATTTCCAAGCTATCAAAATTTAAAATGTTTTGGAGATCAAAATGTCAATTCAGTTTTGCAAATCTGGTAACTCTAAAAACTCTGAGATTCTTATTGCTACTTTTATTGTATTTAGTGCAGTGGAAAGTATGTATGCTACTAGCAAAAGGTCCATGCAGTTACAAGATGAGCCAACATGCCATTCTTTATAAAAAATGACAGTTGTAACTATCAGATTCAAAGTTATGCTTGAGAGAGGCCAGGGGGCTGGAGAATGACTACAGTTAATAGATTTGGTGCTGTTCTTTGCTTTTTTTGGTTTTCTTTTCAGTAGCTGTAGGGGTATATGTGTAGAAAGTAATGTGTTCCAGTTCCTGCAGACAGTGACCCTATTTTCAATTTCAATTGAAAACAATATCTAGGGCATATTCTTGGGCAGCCAGGCCAACTGTTTTATTTCTAGTGAGCTCTGTGAAGAGCGTGTTTAAAATACTCCCCAGGGTTTACTTGGGAGCTGAAGTTGTTTGATATTTCAAGGCTTATTTTGAAATGCTTGATTCCATTTGTGGATACTGTCATTTCCTGAAGTTAGTTGTGAGTCAAGATTATTGTTAAACATTGATAGATCCTGTTGAGGATTTTCTAAATATGTCCAGTGGCTTCCTACATTTTATTTTAGTACTCATCATTCACGTCTAGACCATGATGGAGGATTCTAACTGCTTTTGCCACAACCTTGACTTCAACGTCAGCTCTGGGCTTGGTTCATTAATGTCTGCTTTCAAGTCTGAGAGGTCTGGCTGTTACTCACTGTGATGCTAATGTTTCCTTCTAGTCCTAGATATTGATAAATGGGTGTGGTTGCTTTCAGCTCCCTGTGGCTTCGAGTCACAGCCCACATTCACTTCTAGCCAGTGTTTTGATCAGTGATTCTGTAGTGAGGATAGTTTTGGCAGGAAACTGTCAGCTACTGTAGCAAGCTCTACCCTGCTGGGGTTCCCAGACTCTTAAGTTGACCAGCACAGTGAATCAAAGCATCCAGAAAACAGATGGGAGGGGATATTCCTGGAGATAGCCTGGTCTTTGCTAGCAGTGACGTGTTAAGCTTTTTGGCTTATCTATGTATCTATTTATTTTTTTAATGGAGGCAAAGGGAAGGGGTGTTGTGTGATGGGCAGAGAGGACAGTGGGTTGGTGGAGATATCAGGGAAAGGGGTGAGACTAGGTTTGGACAGAAAAAAATAAAAATTGCACAGTATGTTAACCTTTTTTTCTTTTTTTTTCTTTTTTTACACTTTGTTAAACCACCAAACTCTTTTTCCCTCAGATGTGCCCTTGATTTTTTTTGAAAGTTAGAAGCGTAACCATGCTGGATAAACACAAAAACTCTGAGCTTACATAAAGCGTATAATGATGTTATCAATAAAATTTAAAAACAAAATTACCAGAGTGGTACGTATTTAATTATGCACACACTTCTTACTGTGCTATATAGTAATAATAGCAAGCGAATCACATAAACACTGTAGCTGATGTTACTTTTAATAGGGAAGGTAACTAATATTTATTGAATCCCTAATATCTGCTGGGCTCCTTGCTGGGTGCTTTACATATGTTATCTCATTTAGTGTATCGCTAACAAGGTGTTTCCAGACTCAGTGTGGGCAGAGGAAGGAGAAAGGACACTTCTGGACCCTTCTAAAGACGCAGAATTCTCTTTTCCTTGTCAGGGGCACACATTTTCCCAGTGGTCCAGGTGTCTGTCACATCTCCTTGATTTAGGAATTTGTGCCTCCTGAGTCCTGGAATCTTAGTCACCCCTGGACAGAGTGAGGACACAGTGCCCAGAGTTGAGAATTGACGGAACCTACCTTCAGATGGGATTTCTGCTTGAATACCAGGAAGCAGAACTCAGAGTAACTCAATAGTTTTTGAGGAGAATGTGAACAGGAGACTCACTGCAGCCCCTAGCAGTGCTCTCCTCTTTCTCTCCCAATGCACAGCCTCCTAAAGAGAAGGAGGTCAAAGGGTGTGTTTCAGAGAAGGCCCCACCACCTTCATCCCTCTTATGCCCTTCCAAACATGTTCACTGACAATAGCATTTCACTATTTAGAGTCTGGCTCTCTTATCTTTTGGGATTAGGGAATTCTTTGAAAGTCTGACAACAACCTTTACACTCTTCAGAAAAATGTACCAATATTTACACTTCAGGTTAACATTCCTTGATTTAGAGATTCACACAGACCACCAAGAAAAAGCTCTGGGAGGATGAGGGAGGGTAGTTGAGAGTCTATCAGCCATTGATTCTCTTGAGGATGATACTGGGATGGGGTGAGGAGCTGGGGCTGAGATTAGAAGAAACAAGGAGTAGGAGAACAGTGCTGAGAGCACTCATGAAGGTGCCTACAGGGAAGAGAGAAGGAGCCCAGAGGGGAAAAGGGAAAAGACAACAGAAAGGGCCCTTGAAATGGTACTCCAAGGGGGACATGGGAAATTGTAAGTCCAGGAAGACAATTAAGTCAGGGAAGAAAGCAAGGTATTTAGATACAAACACAGAATTGTAATAACAAGAAGTTGTTTACTATAATATGTGAAATCCTGAATGGTATATAACTTAGTGTGAATTATGCTTTCTAAACATTCAACTGCTATCAGAGAATAATTGCCATGCTAAATTATTTATATTTGTGGAGCAAATGACTTTAGGCACTCAGGCTTTTATCTCTTCCTCTGAGGAACCTTTTGAACTTTGTTTTCTTGACCCTGTGCCATCCAGGCAGGTGTGTTACTGGAAAACTTCAAGGATGTTGAGTTATTAACCCTTATTATTGGTGCCGCCACCATTGACATGCCCTAGGTGCCCTCCCCCCTTTTTTTGGTAAGAGATTAATTATTGAATACTTGTTGGGCATCTTACATTAACAGCTATTGTTTGATTTCTGTTTCCTTTTTGTGAAGCCAAGTGAAAAAATACTTTAATTTTTGGAGCAGAGAGAGGATAATATATCATTTTGGTAAAGTTACTGGCTATATTCCATCACTGAGAAAATGCTAGCCATATGGGATGGGTTGAATTGTGTCCCTCCTGGAAGATATGTTGAAGTCCTTATTACCTCTAGTACCTCTGAATGTGGTCTTACTTGGAAGTAGGGTCTTTGCAGATATAATCAAGTTAAGATGAGGCTATTAGAATGGGTCCTTAATCCAATATTGAGGCAGGAGAATAGGGTCTGAAGGCAGAGAACCTAAGGCCGATTCATGCCGACTTCCTTATTTTTAATTGACAAATTATAATTGTAATGTATTTATGGGGTACAAGGTGATGTTTTGATATATGTATACATTGTGGAATGGCTAAAGCAAGCTAATATATCCATCACCTCACACTCTTATTATTTTTAATGGCGAGAACATTTGAAATTTACTCTCTTAGCAATCAAAAGGAAAAGGAAAACCCCAGCTTTTCACGCCTAAGTAACAAAAGGACCAGAGGCTACTCCTTTTGCACTCCCCTCCCTTTTTTGCCTGGCAGATGGAAGATTGAGAGTACCAATCAGATGTTTGCATAGCAGGGTAACTTTGTAACTTCACTGCAGCCTCTGAATGCGGGCCAAGTCTTCATTTGCATAGGAGTGCAACTTGTAACTATTTAGCTTCTGATTGATTGTGGAAAGCAACCAATCAGACGTGCGCATAGGAGTGTAACCTTTATAACTTCACTTCAGCGTCTGATTGAGGGCCACTACTTTATTTGCATGGGGCATATACCAAATGGCCAATGGGAAACCTCGAGGGTATTTGGACCCCAGAAAATTCTGTAACGGGAGGCTTGAGCCCCTATGCTTGGCCTGCTCCCACCCTGTGGAGTGTACTTTCATTTTCAATAAATCTCTGCTTTGTTGCTTCATTCTTTCCTTGCTTTGTTTGTGCATTTTGTCCAAGTCTTTGTTCAAAATGCCAAGAACCTGGACACCTTCCACTGGTAACAATATGACTGATGTCCTTCTAAGAATAGGAGCAGACACACAGGGAAGGAGGTCATGAGAAGATGGGAGAGACAGAGGTTGGGCTTATGGTGCTACACACCAAGGGATGCGTGGGGCCATGAGAAGCTGGAGGAGCCAAGGCAGCTCCTCCCCTAATGGCTTTGGAGGAAGCATGGCCCTCCCAAGATCTTAATTTTAAACTTCTACCTTCCACAACTGAGAAAATAAATTTTTTTTTTAAGTCACCCAGGTTGTGGTACTTTGTTACCTCAACTTAGGGAACTAATACACTATACATAACTATTTTTCTATAGTTAGTAATCATTTTGATCCTATTTTGAATGAGTTCTTTAATTTTATATACTCCTATTTGAGATAGAATACTTGTTAGAGTAATAAAAATCCAAAATATTTTCCCAGTTAGTATTAAATTCAAATACCCTACTTGTGTAGGCCATGTATATGATTTTTATATCATTTATATATGTGATGACTCAAATTTACCTTTTCACAAAATACAAAATTGCTATTTTCCTTTTAAAACTAAAAAATTAATGTATTATCCTTAGTGAACAGAAAATATAAATAACAATGTCATATAATTTTTTAGTACTTATTACCTGAAATATTCTAAATAAGATTCTGACTTAAAAATACCAAAAGATATATTTACTCCTAAATCAAAAAATTACTTCAGAACAAATACTTTTAGGAAAGTTTTAAATATTGCCTGACATTGGTCACTATTTGTGTCTAGGACATCTAATTATTGAAAACGATAGCAAAAACAAGAGAAAATCACAAATGGCTAAGTAAAAAGCCTCTGCAAAACAGCTTATGCCATAAATAAACCATATGGTCAAGGGATATCTAAAGTCTCAAATTTATTTTGAGACCAGAGTCCATCTGATCCTGTAAATTACCTTCAGGGAAAGATGGTGGTGCTACCCTAGTCACTCCCATGGGTGTCTGTCATGAGTGTGACTTCAGGACTGTTTTAAACAGCAACGAAGGCAGCCAATTCTGAGATGTGATTAGCTGAGTAAGTACAGCCTTTGTAGTGGTGGTTGCCTATTTACACTACTGCCTCCCTGCCCTGCATATAAGGCTTCTGTGAGCTGCTCCTCCTGTTAAATTAGATGTGTTTTGGATCATACTCAGCTTCTTACTTTTCTTGTCATTTGCCTAAGTGAAAATTATCATAAAGTCTGTTGTTTTGAATTCAGTGCCAGGAAGACTAGTTACAAAGGTACCCAAAGGAGTCATTCCAAGATGACTGAGTTGTGAATATCATTGCAGAATCATATCAAGGTCACTTGTATTTATTTTTTCCCCCTAAACAGTTTCTTGACTTTAAAATGCCTTTGGAATTTTAAACTCAAAATTCTAATCCCTTTCAGTGAGCTCAGTCTCTATGCAAAACTTGCTTCCCGCCTGCCAAATTGAAGGCATCTGGATGGAATACTGAATTTAGGTCATTTAAAAAAAAAAAAAAAAAAAAAAAAAAACCAGTGTGTCCTCCTCTAGAAGAAAGGAAGGAACTCAAATCCAATAACATCTCACAGAGAAGAAGGTCAAATTGTTCCAACAGGAGCTTTTCTTTTCAACAGTCGGTTGGAATTGAGTATGGGACACTTTCCCTGTTCTCTGTCTCTCCTACCCCAGACACTCAATGCCTGATTTAAATTTTTAAAGAGTTACAGCCTTTCACTCTCAGTTGTCAGTATAGCACCATTCTCTCCTAAGAGGAATGATTGGAATATTCCTAGTTAATAACCTGAGGTTAAGCAGAGGGGAACAACACTTTTCCATCTTCCCAGGGGAGGCTCCTGGAGTGGTATAGACAGGGCTTCTCAGACTTGAAAGTGCATAGGAAACCTCTGAGGGTTGTGCCAGCCTGCAGGTTTTTCTTAGGTCACCCTGGGGTGGGGCCTAAGCTTTTGCATTTCTGAAAAGCTCCTAGGTGGTACCAACAACTGCTAGTTGGTGGACCACATCTTGAGTAGCAAGGAGTGGCACACTTTGAGAACATCTAGTTTAGGTCAACTTTTTTGGTCCAGACTTTCTTCCAACACCTGGCCATTTCTGGGCTTAGTATGGTGGTGTGCATATAGGACTTAGCATTAATATCTACCATACATGAATGTAATTCCACCACTTCCTCTTTCTCCTTCATCCCAAATTTCTCCCCACGAGATGCACTAACTGATATTTTAAAAATCAGTGTGCACAGAAACTTGTCGTTGCAGAACAAACATTTTTAATTGAGGAGAGCGTGAGAAAACAAGGTAAGAGGTTTATCTATGTTAAACCTATATTCTGTCATCAGAGAATTCAGAATATAATTTTACCAGAGGTGATAGAGTGTCCTATTTATGTACTTAGCACTAAGGTAAGTAATAGCCACAATGATAGCTGATTGAGACGTATTTAATTTTCAGCTTTCCAAAAGCTCTAAATAAAAAAGATGATAATAATATGACCAAAGCTATTATATCCACAGCAGCATTTAAGACTGATAGATATAATGTTCCACTTAGGAGCTATTACCATATGATTAACTAGATGGTATTAAAAAGAAGTTTCTTAACACACTTAAAGTTGTAAAGCTGTTCAGAAATAGATCTGTGCTTCTCAAGTAAATACAAACAAGGACTGCAGTCATTTCAGTGGATAATAAAAGAAATCAACAAGCCAACTCCAGCTCCCCATGGATGAGATTTAAAGTAACAAATCTATGCTACTTTATGCAATTAACATAAAATATACTTAAATTTGGAAGATTTACTCTGCCATCACCTTCCCACACAACAAACACAAATCCCGGGCTAATTTGCCTTCGTTAATTCACATGCAGTTGCAGGGCTGATTTCTGCTTTCAGATGCTTATGTGCAATCTAGCTTCAAGTTAAATTACTGCATATAATGGCCCTTTAGCCTCTGTTCAGATCCTGAAGGAATCACAGGTTATACACATCATAAGCCTTAAGCCTGATTCCCCAACCCTGAGGGAGGCTCTAATGCTGTATACAGAATCAAATGGGTTTGTGGAGAACAATTGCTTGCCAGTTGTCTGGCAGAACTCATACCCAGCTGCTTGGCTCTGGAAGGGAGAGGACTATGGTGGCCTCATGTGGGAAGAGATGTTTTCCAAGATGCCTTTTTGATGGGCAACTTTCCTGACCCTGCTTTTCCCCATATATGGCAAAGAATGGTCCTAATAAATTATGACCGAGGGTCAAATACATCATTAACAACTTTTGGTGTTTTGGAGTTCTTTTAAAAACAGGATATTTAGAATGTTCTACTATTCCTCTTCAGTAAGGAAGACCCTATTCTGAAATAGAATAAATACTACAGAATGTTTCAATATTATCACAGTAAAATAAGAGGATGGAGGGACACAAGAAGGAGGTTGTAGGGAATGAGAAGGCAACCAGATGCAGAAGGTCTCATACCAACATTCAGGCAGACAACAAAGGAGAAACAGAGCTGGAGAGAGGAGGCAGGATGCAGAGGAAATGCCATGAGCAGAAAGACAGCCATGTTTGTTTAAACACTCACATTTTGCTGTAGATGGGTCTTATTTAAGAGTGTTTGAAGGAAGACTGGCTCCTTTACTCATAAAAAGAGTTGACTGAGAACCCAGATTATTCACTGATAATCTGCATTTTTAAATTAAATAAGAGAAGAGGGTAGCTGCTGTGTGAGGTCAGCTGGGACACAGCCAGCTATGGATTGCCTATATGAAAAACGGGGTGGGGTAGAGGCTGGAGAATTCTCAGCTTCCTCTATTTTAAGTTTTGGTTTTCCTCAATTCCCAAAGAGCTAAGGTCTTGCCACATATTTTCCATATTAAAAAAAAAAAAACCCCAAAGATGAGGGAAAACCTCCAAACATATTACCCCACCATCATATTTGATCCTTCCAACAAGTCTGAGAAGTAGAATGAACAGGTATTCATACCACTGTCATCCAGTCAAAAGGCAGATGAGGAAACAGACCTGGCATTGGATTTCTTGGAGAAAATTACCTAGCTAGGAAGAAGTAGTCATATTCATAGTGTTTAAATAAGGAGTGACTCTGCCACCAGGATATTTTGGGCAAGTAATTTAACTTTTCTGTGCTTCAGTTTTCTCATCTACAAGGAAAATGAAAATGATAATAAGAATACCTGATTTTTAGGGTGGTTGTTAGCATTAAATGAGATAGTACAACAAGCACTTTGAACAGTGTTTGGCAAAACTCTTAAGTACTAAATAAATGCTGGGTATGACTAATTATTAAGAGAGATTAAGCTATTCAGACCAGGTGTTCTAGATTCACATCCCAGAGCTCATTTTAATAAACTATAATTAGACAACCACTGAGGAATCAGCAAGAAATCAGAGATTACTACCTGTTTTCAGAGTCAGGGAATGCGTCAAACACACACTGATGCTCTACAATGGAAGAAAACACAGAGGTTTCAAGCAGAACACAAGGTCTGTTTAGAAGGTTTCTGCCTGGAAAAAGTTCTCCTGGAAATGCATTCATGCTCTGAATGTTTGTCTCCACCCTAAAATTCATATGCAATTCTAACTCCCTAGAAGGTGGGGCCTTTGGGAGGTACTTAGGTCTTAAAGGTGGAGCCTTAAGGAATGGGATTAGTGGCCTAATAAAAGGAGATACAAGGGAGATGATTTCTGTCTCAGCCATTTGAGGATACAACCATGAGACAGCCATCTGCACACCAGGAAGAGAGCCCTCGCCAGACACCAGATCTGCCAGCACCTTGATCTTGGACTTCCCAGTTTTCAGAACTGTGAGAAATAAATGTTTGTTGTTTCAGCCACTTAATCTATGGTATTCTGTTAGAAGCCTGAACTGCCTGAGACAGACTCATTAATCAAGAAGTCTGGGTTTTTTTTTGGTGTTTTTTTTTTTTTTTTTTTTTTAAGATAAAGTGTTTCCATTCCAAAACCAAAATGTCTCCCATCCAAAGCTAGGTTTTGTGGGTAAAATGTTTTGCTCCCAAGACATCTCTCTCCAAACTTTCTGTTTTTAAAAAGTTGTGTAATTATACTATCTGTTTAACCATGCATGGTTTTAATTTTTAAACATAAAAGCAGCTCTATTAAGATTAGAAGTCCTTTAAGTATTGGAGGCAGATTTGGTTTGTAGGTTTTAACTGCCAAATATAAAAAGTACATCATCTTGTGGTCTTACCCATGAACAATGACAAAAAAAAAGGACAATCCTAGGTATGGGAAAACCTCAGAGGGTAACTCCCAAATCCTATAGAGAACATAGAATATCCAGGCCAGGTCACGCTTTGCATTTGATAACTGAAAGAAGGCAAGAAAAAATTCAAGCCTACTACTTCAAATACATTGAAGTTTATTATGTAGCAGCCACTTGGTTTCTATACCCACCTAGGAGCAAATAAAGGAATGGGGGCACCCAAACCATAGGCTAGAGGATTGAGGTTAGCAATAGACTGTGGAATGGGGCCACCCCAAACAGTGAAGCTTGTTAAATGAGAGGGTTATGAGAGTTCGTTTTTTAGAACTCTGTAGGGTACATTCTACAGTGAAGGGGTCTAGAATTTAAACTTAAATGTCTCTATTTAAACGTTTTGCAGTAATTTATGAAAAGTTCCTTACAAAAGCAATGCTCAACATGAAGATGCTGTTACCTATACAATTTAGATAACAAATATTAATTCGACATAAAATTGAAAGTTCATCGTTTTGATGTCATTTAGAACAGAATTATAAAGTTCTTATTCTTTTTGATAAATCATGTTCTTTTGCTTGCTTCTCCAACTTGAGTTCTCATATCTTTATATTCCCACATCTGGCAAATAGTTTTAAACTCATAGAATCTCTTAGAAGATGATTCTCTAGTCAAAAATATTGTTAGGGGAATATGAACTTCCAGTGGTTTTATAAATTGCCATATTGAAGAAACCCAAAACAGAATAAACGAGTCAAATTATGTGCCTCCTTATGGTTATTTAAATTTGCATATTCATATTAAAAGAGAAGAGCTACCCTCTTTTCCAAAAAATAATTTCACTAATGGCTCCGGAATCTTTGTCTTACAAACTGGTCTATTAAAAATTTAACCTATCAGTCATATGTTTTAATTAAACTACAGACTTTATTTGGATTTCTCCAATTTTCTCACTAATACCTGTTTTCTATTCCAAGATTCAATCCAGGATCCCACATTGTATTTAGTTGTCACAGCTCTTTAGTCTCCTCTAATCTGTGACTTAGATTTCTTAGGTTTTCCTTCTCTTTGATGATATTGACACTTTTGAAGAGTACTGGATAGGTATTTTGTAGAATGCCTGTCATACCATTTAGTAAAATTTTCATACCTTAAAAATAGAAATCATAGAATTTATGAGCTGGAAGTGACTTCAGAAATCATTTTATTGATGAGTCCAGATTCCTGGTTTTACTGCCTTGGAAAGCAAGGCCTCTATGGTTTAAATGGCTCCCCTGTAGTCAGATGCCTGGTGAAGCTGGGCCAGGATCAGCACTCAGTTCTTTTGCCTCACACATGATGCTTTTCCAAGGCACCATGCAAATAATGCATCTGTCTCTACCCAATAAACATGTTACCACAATGGGGACCTACACACCCTGAGGATGCTGTTTTATGCTGCAAGGGCATTGTTCACATAGAATGTCTTGTGAATGCAGTTACAGAGTCAGGTGGTGCCATGTCTACTTGAACCATATGTAAGATGATTGGAGATGGCTTATAATAAAAGAGAGTGAAACAAACATATAGCAAGATCCTGCAGGTTGTTTGGATATAATGTGATTGGCAAGTGGTCCTAGTCTTCTACCCAGACCTTATTTTTAGAAGAGGGTGGCTGAAAGGCAGAAATTTTTATCTTTTTTGGCAAGGGACTGAGGTAGGAAGTGACTCCTCCTTTCACTTGAGACTTTCTTATTTCATTGTGCAGTGTGTGTTTTCTTTGCAATAATCATATTTTTTCCTTACATGTCAAATAAATGAAAATAAGTTTTATTCTTCCCTCTCTATTACAGACAGGTACTGGAAGGCTGACCAAATCCAAACCAAAACAAAAACTCAAACACTGTTTTCATTAATCTTGTGATTCATAACTTCGTATTTTATGTAATAGAACTTCCTGTATCTCTATTTTCTGTGTTAAGGTGGAGTTTTGCTATAGTTACCAAAATAAGAGACGTAACCTAACAGAGTGGGATAAAAGATTTGCACACCACGTATCTAACAAAAAACTAGCATTTAGAACACATAAAGAACTCTCAAAACTCAGCAGTAGAAAAAGCAAACAGTCTAATTAGGAGGTGGGTAAAAGACATGAAGAAACATATCATGAAAGAAGATATCCAGATGGCCAATAAACACATGAAAAGATGTTAAACATCGTTAGTCATTGGAGAAATGCAGATTAAAGCCACTGTGACATAGTGCCACATACCAATCAGAATGGCTGACGTAAAACAGTGCCAACACCAAATGCTGACGAGGAAGTGGGGGAGCTGTGTTACTCATACATTGCTGAGGAGAGTGTAAAATGGTACAAACACTCTGGAAAACACTTTGGCAGTTTCTTAAAAAAAAAATTAAACATGCAACTGCCATACCATTCAACAGTTGCACTCTTGGGCATTCATCCCAGAGAAATGAAGACATGTTTACGCAAAAATGTGTACACGAATGTTTATATCGGTTTTACTGATAATGCCCCCAAACTAGAAACAACCCAGTTGTCCTTCAGTGAGTGAAAGGATAAACACATTGGGGCACCTCCACAAAGCAGAAAATACTCAGCCATGAGGGAAGTCATTGATACATGCAATGCCTTGGATAAATCGCTGAGTGAAAAAAATCTGAAAAGATTAGACTGGCTGGACATGGTGGCTCACGCCTGTAATCCCAGCACTTTGGGAGGCTGAGCCAGGTGGATCATGAGGTCAGGAGTTCGAGACCAGCCTGGTCAACATGGAGAAACCCCATCTCCACTAAAAACACACAAAAAATTAGCCAGGCACAGTGGCACATGCCTATAATCCCAGTTATTTGGGAGGCTGAGGCGGGAGAATCACTTGAACCCAGGAGGGAGGTGGAGGCTGCAGTGGGCCGAGATTGCGCCACTGCACTCCAGCCTGGGCGACAGAGTGGGACTCTGTCCCAAAATAAAAGGCCTCATATGGTTCCTTTTGTATAACATTTTTGGAATGACAAAATTATAGAAATGGAGGTCAGATTAATGGTTGCCAAGGATTAAGGAGTGAGTGGAGGTGGGAGGGAAGTGGGTGTGGCTATAAAAGGGTAACATAAAGGGTCCTGTGGTGATGGAAATGTTTTGTATCTAGACTATATCAATCTCAATATCCTGGCTGTGATGTTGGACTTTAGTTACCAAGAAGTTAGCGGTGGGGGTGCACTGGGTAAAGGGTAGTCAGGATCTCACTGTATTATTTCTTAATAACCTTATGTGAACTTATACTTTCCTCAAAACAAAGAGTTTAGAAAGAAAGGGGGCCTACTTTTTATTGAAAATAGCTTTGTTTGAATTTTTTTAAATGATCAGATATTCACGAATTATTGGTGCAATAAAAATTTCAAATAGGAGAGAAAAGGATAATGTAAAACAGTTGTGGGTCTTAATTAAGGAACTGTTAAGACACAGAACTTGGCTCATTGCTTCCCTTCAGTCACAGCCAAGAGGGAAACATAAAAGTGTTACATAGCTGTTATGTAGATGGAAAAATACAGGTAATTCAAAGACTGGTGCGTATTTGGAACCAAGATTATTTTCATATTATACAGTGTAAAAAACATATTGGAAATGCCTTATTTATACCTGTTTGTATATGGCGATTTCTGATAGACAAATACATTGATGCTTTTATTGGTATTATAAAACTTTGGGATTTAAGAACTCACTTTCTAAGACAACAAACGACCCATACTTTTCTTCCTATAAAGCAGAAAATTTAAAAAAAATAAACACAATCAATTTCTAGGTGGAAAAAACTGAATTACTGGAAGGATGATAACAAATGTAGAAAGATCCAGCCATTATTCTTGTTGGAATTGGTTTGTAACTGCTCTTTTAACTTAGTTTTGGTGCAAGAGTTTTGTGATAATTCTAAGTGGTGATAAAACAGCTGTGATAAATAATTTTTAAAAAACATAAAATTTCCCACGTACAGTATATAAAAAACAAAATTATGAAATACCTAGAGTTATGAAGGCTGGACACGTATAGGACATAGATGAAGACGATGATAAGAATTTATAAGAACTGAATGGAAGGAGGAGATATCACTGGGGACTGTGGGGAGGGTTTTTTTTTTTAGTTCATCTGGAATAGCCAGCACTGTGGAAAATAGTGAGTGGTATTTGTCCTTCCGGGTACTAAATGTATTTTAAAGCTATAATAATTTAATCATTATGGTACTAAGACCACAACAGACAGAAAGATCAATGGAACGGAACACAAATTTCAGACATAGCTGACCACAAGTAGGAACTTAGAATTCAGTGCATGTGGTATTTCAGTTTTTATAAAGGGAAAGCTTCCCAAAGCATCCCTAAGCAGTAGTGTGCTATTAGATGTTTAACTGTCAGCTCTCTGAAAAAGTATGTAAATACATACAAATACATTTATTATAAATTTTGCTGATACAAAGGATGCATAGCACACAACTTACAAATAATAAAATATACACAATACTCTTTATTATAAATAAATATAATTCCATATAGTCAACTGATTCACCAAGAATGCTTCTCTTGATTTTTTTTTTTCTTTGACTCTGTAGTCGACATTCAGCCATGATTTGACAAATGGAGCTTATTCCAGTCTGCTGACTCTTTTCCCAATAAATTTATTGCCATTAAATCTGATAAGTGGCTTATTGTGAAACTATTTCTCACCCTTGTATAAATTATTAATTAAAAACTCTTTCAGATTCAGCAGTAAATCAGGCCCTGATTTCTAGCACTTGCTGATTGCCATAGAATAAATACTTCCACTATGACCAATATTAAGCTATCAACGTAGTCACCGAGTGTGGAATTGGGAAGAGATGCAGGTCAGTACACCACTGCCAGGTATTCCCACTATCCAGATGTGATAGTCATAACTGACTTCAAGAGCATAGATAATAGCAAAATAATTAGGAACCACTATACTATATTTATTACCTTTGTTTTTATATAATTTAATAAGTTTCCATAATTTTTAAATAATGGCTGCATTTTACAAGTAGCTCAAAATTTCTGAAAATTTGACAGTTGGCTTTCATAAGCTGTTGTGCTTTTACTCCAACATATCACTGTCCCTGAGGCGGAACTACAAAGTAAAAGTTTTTAAATTTCCTGAAATATTTAAATCATAAAGTTAAAAAAAGATGCAAATAACAGAAAATGGATTAGTTGCCTTTCTGAAAGGCAATTTAGCAATATATATGAAAATATAAACTTTATCAATTCTTTGACCAAGTCATATTTTATCCATTAATTCAACACATTTATTGAGAGTGTATTATGGGCCAGCAAGTCCTAAGAATTAATTTCACAAGTGTATAAAGATGTACAAGGAGGAGGCTTGCCACAATGTTTTTCTTATAACAAAAAAGTCAAAAAAATGTAAGTGTTCACCAACACAGGATTGGCTAAGTAAATGATGGTTCATTGATAATAATGGAATACAAAGTGAATATTAAAAATAAAGCTGGAGACCAATGTTTATGGTAATGGAAATATGGCCATGGTATACTTAAAAGCAAAACCATTAGGCTTTAAGAGTATATATAGTATAATCTCATTTTGTAAAAAATTATCTCTCTATACATACACATATATGTGTAGAGAAAATCTGGAACTGTTAAAAAGGCAAACCTTTCTGTTTTGAATGAATGGTTTATAGTGAACGTGTATTACCTCTAATAAAAAAAAGTTCTTTTATTAAAATTGCTGTGATAAATACTTCTATCTCATAGTTGAAGAATGTTCTAGAAAAGGATCTTTAGACTTGAAACTAAATCTTTGGGGTTGTAATATCATTATCATTCCCTTTAGTTGGGTATCTGTTTGAAAATTCTCATGGTAAAAGTAAAAGTTTTTTTTTTTAAAGGGATTTGCCTTTCATCTTCATTTTCCTCTGGCTGTGTGACCTTGGTTGGGATAATTACCTACTCTGAGCCTTATTTTCCTTATCTGAGAGGGAGGTAGACTGTGTTGTCATCCATACTATTTACTCTCTCACTGATGACTTTGAACCAGTTATTTAAATGTTCTGCTGTTTAGCTTCCCTATGGGAAATGGGGATAATGGTAATAGTGGTACCTATTTAATAGGGTTATTGTATTAAATGGAGTAAAATAATTTGCCTGTTATTGAAGAGGTTTTGATTATTCTTATTACATACAGAATAGGATGCTGCTGCTACTGCTACTAAAATATGCCTCAATGATTTGTTGTGGGGATTGCATTTACTAAAATCTGACACCTAGTAAGTATTCAACAAATACAAGTTGCATCTACACTGAAAGTAATGGAATAAAAACATAACCTAAGTTTTCTTTATTTCTAGAGAATAGCTAATATAATTCATCCCATGTCACATCCAGAGTCTAAATAATAAAAGATTGAATGCAAGACTCTTGATTTTCATTTATTAAAGAAAATACCCCCTCCCTGTTCAGTTATCCAGTGTGCATATGTGTGTGTGTATATATATACACATATATATTTATTTATATTTCTATTTTAAAATCTGGGCTATCTTAAGCAACACAAATAATATCGTATAATTTTATTTCCAGAAATCTCTGTTGGATCATCCTAATTCTTTGTGATTCCATTAACTAAAAACAATTTGTACTGCCTTACTTGATATTCTCTGTAATTGGAAGCCATTCAATTATGCTATTTTAAATAATTTAAAGTGCCATGTTCCCTACCACCTATTCGCTTGGACAATATATTATTCTGTGTACATGACTATCGGATGCCAACATGCTGCCTGGTCTATTAATGAGAAGCCATTAACCATGTGAGAATCAGAGACAATGTATATATAAATGATATATTTCAGTTTAACACATGACAGCAAGGTAAGGGTGAGTGACAGATCATATTTAGCTACAAATAAGGGAAGAACTCACTGCTTAGAGTGTTCAAGTCACAGGTGAATAGCAAAAGGTTTTTATTCCTTCCCTGACAGAATAAATTTATCTCCTTAAAAGTCACCTTTATGCTTTCTACTTATCAGGAAGGCTGCATCCTGTATTTCAATTTTATGTGGACAAGACATTAATTTTAAGTGAAAGACATTGTTCTGTGCTGGAATTAAATGAGGTCGTTATAGGTTTGAGTGGTAAAGGTGGAGGGTTTGGGTTCATGTTTGACTTTAATGAGAAAAGTGCTATGTGAATATGGTCCTCTTAACTTTTTTGGCACTGAAAGCAAAATGTAAATGGGGCAATGAGGTTGAAAGCCATCAATAGCTTCTGTGAGTACCTGGAGTCGGGTGTACATCTGATATCATCAGCAAGGGAAGGTAGTGTAGGAATATATGCTTTCCTTTCTCAGTCAAGAGATTGCTATGGCCACTTAAGAGTTGATTTTATGTAGAGGAACCTGAAGAGTGTTGACTTCTGCTGTTGAGAAAGGAACTTCGGAGGTCACGTTGTTTAAACCAAAGTTGAATCCTTTCAACAATGTCTGTCCATTTCTTAAATGCCTCCAGAGAGAGATTTAGTCACTTCTCTTAATGTGGAAATGTCATCAAATTGGCAGCATAGAAAGGTGATGAATAGGACAGAATATTTAAAACAACCTTAATATGTCCCATGTCTTCATGAAAACAAAGGAGTTTTGTTCAAATGAGGCCAATAAGACCAATTCACCTCGATTCAGGGAAGGCTCAGGTGACTGACTAGAAGAGCATGAGCTAATTATTAATTAAATAATAACTAGTTTAACTTCCTCTGCCGCAGTCGCACTTCCTGAAAGGGCAGTTTACATAATTTTCACTTCCTCACTTCTTATTCATTGCTTTCTATATCACCTGGTGAGACCTGGCTTTTGCCTTTTTGCGTGAATTGAAGTGGTTTTAAAACTCAAGGTGTTTGTGCCCAGTCCCCAGACTCTGTTTAGACTTAAATTACTTGACCTCTCTAATGTGTCTGATAGATGGGGAAAGCACTTACAAGTATTCTGCAATACATCGAATCCCATTGTTCCCATACATGCTGTAATTGGGTGAGGGCTGGGCTTTCTATAGCTCCCCCTCAAAATCGAGAGGAGTTGAACTGTCCTGAACATGTCTGTTCTTTCCGTTTTTGATATTTAATGAGCACTAGGCCAGGCATTGTGTTCTCTGCCTTAGACATGTTATCTGATTCAGTGTCCAGCAATGTCAGTATTTGGGAGCTTCACCCTCATTTTACAGGTGAGAAAAGTGAAGTTCATAGTGGGGGTTGCTCAGGTTTATATAGCTAGTTAGGTGGTGGAGCCTGAGTTCAAAACCAGCATTGAGTCCTTGTCTGGTATAGAGTAACAGAGGACTGCTGAGAGTAGCTCTTGCATGGGTAGAAATCGGCTGCCCAGGACATCTGTTGCAGTGGTAGGAGCAAGCATTAGTTGGGGAGGTAGAATGTTACTGAAAAGAGGAGGCTGGGAGTGAAGGAGTAACCTTACATGTATGTGAGGTTCGGCAACACGAATTCAGACTGGCCATCCAGGGGAGCAGAGGACAGTGACTAAAGTCAGGATGTGAAATTAAATTTAAACTCTCCCCAAGGAGAATTGTTGGCTTAGCTCTTCAAAGTCATAATGAATAAATGTCTGCTTACCGCATAAATCAGACTTTGCTCACCTTTTTCATTGCTGCATCCTTAAGCTTTAATACAAAGACAGTTAATAAATGTTTATTGAATGTTATAATTCCCTTTCCTCTTGAAATTCTTTAACATCTAGGAAACCACACACTCCAGATTGTCCTCCCAACTGCCTGGCTGCTCCTCACCAATGTCTTTGTGCATTGTATTTTCTCTTAGATCTCTTGATGTTTCAAGAGTCCGCCCTTACCGCGCATGTTAAGTGTCCATATCTTCCCCCTATAACCATACTTATGTTTTAGGGGGGTTATAAACTCCAACCAGTGGCTTTAGCTATCCTGTATAATGCCTCCAGTATTGTGAGTTCAGTTTAAATTTCTCTCCTGAGCAACACAGCTGTGTGTCCAACTATCTCCTTGTAAACTCCACTTTGGATTCCCACAGGCATCTCAACATCAATACATCTAATATGTCCCAACTGAACTCACTAGGTCCCCATATTCAAACATTTGTGTTTCACTCTCAGTATAAATTTTTCCCTCAAGGGGAAGGTCTAGAACTTTCATTCGCTACTTTAAAAGTTCCATGGCCCAAGAAAAATGTAGAACTACTTTGCATTCTTCCTAAGAGAAAACTCTTTCCCATGAACCACAATCCCAGTGGTTGGGGCAGATACTTCTGTGCAGATTTAAAAATGTTGGATATTGCAAGATTTCTCATCTAAATCTCATGCCTTTCATGGATGTCACACAATTACTTGGTTTCCACATGTGGCAACCTGCTTTGCTGTGCTACCAATCCTCGGGTGTTTACACCTAGTTCTGCCTTTAGGATGAGCCTTCCTGACAGTTTGATATGGACTACTCTGTTAAATGGAAATGAATTGAGACAAGGACAAACCTATCCAAGGATATCAAAAAGAGAAAACTTTAAAGAAGGACAGAGTAAGCAACTATATCAAATGATACAGAAACAAAAATAATGAGAAATGAGAAAAGCTAATTAGGGGGATTAGGAGGTGCTTGGTACTAATGAGGGAAATTGTGGAAAAGAAAGATAACAAGGTGTTGAAAAAGAGAGTAGATAATGAAGAGTGTGTAAAAACCTACAAGGTACTGGAAAGGGCAGCCGTGAAATTCCTGACCATGGAACCTAAACTGAAAGATGACAGACTTGAAGGATATGGAGAAAAAGATTCAAGTTCTTGACGGAGAAGATCATATTCAGAAGCAAGTAAGGTAGTGAGAGAGGTGAGAGCAGGAAACAGTTAAAGAAGGAGAGCTCCGGAGTGAAAATCTTGTGTTTGATGGTTTCTTCAGTGATGCTGATGTGGTTGAGGAGTGTTATTTTTATGAATAGTTAAGTGGAATGGAGGTGAAGTGGGTGAGAAAGTGTGAAGCAGTGTGTGTGTAGTTTTACAACATGTCTGTAAATTCTTTGATATTTTTTCCTTATGAAGTGTAGTATAATTTGCTTCTCCTTAGGTATGGCTAGCCTTAGTCATATGTTTCTAACAAATAAAATGCAATGCATATGATGCTGTGTGGGTTCTGACACTAGACCCTAAGAGGTGATGCGGCTTCTGTCTGTCTCTCTGTTGGGATGCTTGCCATTGGGACAGCTGCTGTGCTTTGAGGAAGCTCAGGCTACATAGAGAGATCTATATAGATGGGCACTTAAGCCTGGGACCCTCAGCCTAGGCTGAGCTCCTGGACAAATCCAGCACTAGCTTAGCAGTGCTGGAAGTGAAGAATCTGGAAAGCAGACCCTCAAATCTTGGGTTGACCAGCCCCAGCTGAGGCCATGCGGAGCACAGAGGAACCCTCCCTCCCAAGCCCTGCCCACAATGGAGATTTGTGAGAAAGATAAATGATTATAGTTGTCTTAAGCCATTAAATCTGAGTGGTTTGTTTGTAGCAACAGAAAATTGGAATAGGGTTTTAGCAATGTACTAAACAGACATTTCTGTATCTGTCAGTGTAGTTGTCCAAAGAGCAAGATGTTGGACTTTGAGTAATCTGAGTTCAAATCTTTGACCACTTATGTGACTTAGAATAGATTACTTAACATGTCTGAGCTTCATTTTTCCTATCTCTAAAATGAGAATAATGGCACCTGTGGGATTGTTGTGACATTTGCAAGTAATTAATATAAAGCTAATGGCTGCCATTTTTTAAAATGATGACTATTCTTTTTATTATTAGGGAAACTTAGAATGAGGTTAGGCTTTAGCATCATTTGATTTGTGTTTTCTTTCTGATTCCATTGCTAACAACTCTGTGGCTTAGGGCAGGTTATAGAACTTTTCTTATTTGTACATTTTGTATGTGTGTAAATGGAGGATAAAACCTACCTTGCAGGGTTGTTATAGATTAGAAACAGTGCCTGTAAGACACCATATAGTGACCAACACATGGTAGGCACTAAATAAATAGTAAATATAATTATAAATATAATAATTACTATTTTAACTCTGAACTTAATATGGCTGCTGGCAGGAATAGGGCGGATGAGAAAATTCAGAGCCAAGCTTTAAAACCTTTGAAGGAATTCTAAGAAGGTGGTAGGCATTAGTAGAACATAGTAATGAAGTTTCAGAAAGGATGATATTAATAAATGATATGAATTTTCAAAGAAGAAACTTTTGAATGATGAGAACAGAATAAAGACTTAGAATAGCATTTAGAGCAACCCCTTTCTTCAACTAGTACTGGGAATGGGAGGAAATAGGCTAAGGAGATTAAAAAAGTAATGAGTTTCTAAATATTAGAAAAGGCCACAAAACTCCAACATAATGAATTTGATATTATGGAGAACAAGGGAGGTCAAGAGACTGGCAGGAAAGTAGTATGATTGATAAGCAGGATTATTTTGAGGAATTTTAGTAAAGAAGAGGAAGCTTTAAAGCTCTGCCTCATTCAACGGACAGCTCATGGCCGTAGTTTGCTGTGTCCTCTAATGTTAGCCACCCATGTAACCTTGCACAGGACTTGCACCTCTCTGGCAGCCCTCCACCTTTGGGTCGAATCTCTCTTGAACTTCCTGAAACAGATTAATCTATTTTCCTTTAAAAGACTACTAGCAAGTAATTGACTATCTCCATGCCTGAGAACCTTCATTTACCAACTTTTCCCATAGCTGCTAACTTCAGTCTGTTTTGACAAGGATATTAGCCTTCAAGCATATCCCATAGCATATTTAATAGCCAATTGAACATCCCTTTTGGTCTGGACATAAAAACAAGGTATACTCAATAGTTTCCAAGAAAGAAATATGTCAGCATCTGGAAACATTTAAAAAATTGTTTTATCTGTCTAATAAGCATGTATACACCTGTCTTATATATCCATACCTTTGATATAACATCACCCATTGATCTAACATGTACTGAGTATTAGACACCAGTCTAGATACCCTACCCTTTTGGAGGTTGAAACCTATGGTGGAGAATGGGGAGGGAGGTGGCAGTGACAGAGAGATGGACCATAAGTAAATTAATACACAAGCAAGTACCACCAGGAAGAATGTACAAGATATGTAATATACCTTGACTAGCTATAAGCCCCAAACTCTAAAGGGCCTGAGAGAGTCCAGGTATCGAGTATGTTAAGGGGAAAGAGTAACAGGTCCAGACGGCTGACTTCCTGCCGACACTGTGCACTGGGAGCTACTGGAGATTCCCAGTGGTGGACTCCCCATCCCCTGGCTGTCTAGGGCCATCTGCAGTTTCCCAGGTCCCAACAACTGGTGTTGTACTCTCTCCTTTTCCATTTCTGTCCCCAACATGGTCTGTTGGGCCATTCAAATTCCTAATAGAGCACCATGGGGAGAGGGGCCCTGAAAGTATCTCTAGAGAGCGAGGCTGTCCAAATCACAACCCACAATGGGATAAGGAGCTTATGCCAGAATGTAAATCAGTGCCCTGCATCCTCTATAAAAGAAAATCTTGCTATGGAAAAAAAATGTCATCTGAATGACAGGGTATGCTTAGTCATGCAGCTGATTTGCATTCTATTGTGGGCTCCCTGTCTTGTTGTAGACTGGGAACAAATAGTTTGTGGACAGGTGCTAACCTGTGGGCCACACTCTGAGTAGCACGGCTCTGGAGCGTAGACTGTACCTCTGGGATCCATGGGGCTGCATCCAGCCCGCAGTCATGTTTTCATTGGCCTGCTTACTGTTGTCAACATTTGAAAATGTAAATACTTTAAATAAAATTCCACATTTTCATTAGCTCTTCATCATGGCTTTATTTTGTATCCCTCCAACAGCTGATATGTAGAGATTCCATATTCCTACATAGCAAAAGAAAGATGAAACTGAGAAGTGACCATCCCTTTTATATGGGGCCTATACCGTTAAAGAACACAAGGGACATGTTTGGCCCTATTTGTTCATTTATGCCGTCTGCTGGCCCTTAGAGGCATTTGATTTCAAAACCCCTAAGGATCAGTGGGCTCACTGAACAAGCACAATTGTTACTCAGCCCTGGGAGGAAAAACCTGGTAGGGATGTGATTAAGAATGTCCCTTTTCTTCTTTCCTTTCTTCTTTCACCCATTCATGAGATCTTCTCTCCTACCCTTTCCATCATAAAAGTACTCAAACCTTATCGCGTGGAAGCTGCTCAGTGATGAGACTGGGAAAGATGAATATGCATACGCGCTTTCACTCACAGTAAAATCACTAGTAAGTAGTTCCAATCTGGCAAGCACTGTTTTTCCAGGATCCTGGGGAATTAGATCTTTAAATCTGAGGGCAAATCAGTAAGGGCTTCAGAAGGCCAGATCTGTGTACCATTGGTAACTGCTCAGAGGTGAATTACTGCTAACCTTCCCAAGAGAGCAGGTCAAATCAAAGTATTGCTTTAGAAAGTGCCTTTTGGTTTCTAATGGTTCAATGATCTTGTTACAAAAATTCTCCTTTCACTGCTCCCTCTAATCCTTACGAATTTTACAAAATGGTGTTTGATCTGACTTCTGTGAAAGCGCATAATAGTCTCTGGTTTTAGAGTCTTTTTGATGCCATTTTCTCATTGGTTTGAAGCCTTAATTGTAGTTTTCTGTGCTGTATGAAGTATGCTAATTGAAACTGAACATTATAAGTGAGTACTTGTTATGATGCAGCAGACTTGATTTTGGGCAGCCCTCATTTGGCCAGACTTAGGTAAAGTTCTGGAAAACCACTGTGATGTTCTAAGGCAGATGCCCTGCCTGGCAAGTCCTCATGACCAGCTTTTGCTTCTTTTTTTTTTTTTTTTTTTTTGAGACGGGGTCTCGCTCTGTGGCCCAGGCTGGAGTGCAGTGGCGCGATCGCGGCTCACTGCAAGGTCCGCCTCCCGGGTTTACGCCATTCTCCTGCCTCAGCCTCCTGAGTAGCTGGGACTACAGGGACATGCCACCATGCCTGGCCAATTGTTAGGTTTTTTTCATAGAGACAGAGTCTTGCCATGTTGCCCAGGCTGGTCTGGAACTCCTGGCCTCCTGCAGTCTTCCTGCCTTGACCTCCCAAAGTGCTAGGATTAAAGGCATGAGCCACCATGCCCATTTGGGTTTTATTTTGCATTTTCCTTGTTTTTATTTATTTACTTGCTATAAAATACTGTAATATTTTGTGGGTCCTAAACTGAGAGAGATGGGAAGAGAATCTGGTACTGGGGTCGTCTTTTCCTCAATCTGAAGCCAACTGATTCAGGATTTGAAGCAAGACATGTGGGTAGAGAACACAAAAAGAATATAGTTTGTAAGTTTTGTAACACAGATAGGGAGGTGGCTTGGCAGAGAATGTGCAGTTGTGTACAGGAAAGTCTTAAAAACTGCATTATAATTAATCTAGATCACATACTTTTAGACACACATTGTATAAATAAAAAATAAAGTACTTTTACTAAATAGAAAATACTCTATAGGATAAACAATATGAAAGTGTTGAAAGGGACGCACCATACAGGAATGACGAAAGCTGAGTACTATCAAATACTTAAGTTGCCTTTGCAAAGGTATGGGGCCCCATCCACATGACTATTTTATAGGCACAAAACTATTCATTTTTTTTTTCTTTGTCTCACCATCTTCAATGTAATTTATTGGAAATCTTGTGTGTGTAAAGTCTATATTTATTGCTTATTTGGTTCACCTAATAAAAAGAACAGACAGTATCTGGATAAGCTCCAGTCCCTTAATTTGGTGCTTTCTGAAGTTCAGTAAAATTGATTCATCAGAATGTTTAACACACATGAGACATAAATATGTTTCAGTTAGTCAATACTTTACAAGATGAATATAGGGAGGGAATTTAAAAAGTAAAATTATGATTTAGAAAAAAAAGGATTTAGAAAATTATAATAATTAGAATACCACCACTGAGTAGATTGGAGTTGTAAACCCAAACATTACTGTATACAAAATTATCATGCATTTTCCCACCTGGGAAATTAAGGAGGTGAATTTTAAGAAAAGTGAGTTATGCAAAGGTGAGAGGATGGCACCTTAGAAGGCTGTTATATCGCAGAGAGCTTATACGTGATCCCATGATCAATCAGTTTTTGAAGGTAGGAAGATCTTAGATCAAGAACTATTAATAACAGTCATTTACTGTAACTATTCACTATATTCTGTTTGGGCTTCTTAGTTTGCTATTTATCCACGTGCTTTGAGACTTGTTAGATTGATTGCAAAAGTAGCTGCAATTTCTTACCCTTTCTTATATCCACGTACTCTGCAATGTGACTGCAGCTCCATCCATCAAGACGTAGAGAGTCTGCTCCCTTGACTCTTTGAATTTGGGTTGGCCTTATGGCCTGATGTGGCCAGTAGAATGCTGCAGAAGTGACAGTGGCCTCAAGCAGAAGTTCCAAGCTTAGACCTCAAGAGACTTGTGCCCTTCCCGCATCCCATGTTCCCTCTTCCCCATCTCATATTCTTACGGTTATTCTCACACCGTAAGAATAACCCTGGCCTGTGGAAGGGGGAGAGACCTTGTGGGGCAGAGCCAAATAAGCCCATTTGCCCCAGGCAAACTCCCAGAGGTTGAGACGCCCAAGACCAGAAACTGTTCCTGGCTGGCTTGAAGCTGACTACAGGTTCATGAGTGAGTTTCATTGAAACCAGCTGAGGCCAGAACTGTCAAGTTGATTTTAGTCTTGTGAGTGATTATAAGTGGGTGTTGTTTTAAGCCATAAGTCTGTTGCTTTGGTACACACCATTATTGTGGTAATAGATAACTGACACAGAAGGAGAGTATTAGTCAACTATGGCTGCAATAAAGCTATGAAACAAACAACTCCTAAATAGTAGTAGTTTTTACTATTTCTTTTCCTTTTTTATTTCTCTGATAGCATTGAGGTTAGCTGTGATACCTTTTCTTCAGGCTGTGGGTAGGGTCCAGGACTGTTCCCCATGTCTCTCATGATAGCAGAAACCCCAGAGTCAAGTTAAATTATGCAAGCAAATATAAAGTCTTTGCTTGTGTCATGTCTACTTACATCCTATTGGGAAAGGAAAGTCACATGGCTAAGCCAAAAGCCAATGTGACTATGCAAACTTTATCTGCACTACTCGAGGCTCTGCAAAGTCATAGGCAAAGGAGTAAGGTGTAATTGTATTAAGGAAAGATACAGTGAATTGGTAACAGTGATTGGCTACAGGGGGAACTCTTCAGAAGGCAAAATGGGGAAACTGCTTTCTGAAGTACTTGATGAAACTCATTAATGCAGTAAAAGTTTGCCATAGAAAAAGCCAAAATAACCTATCAAAGACCTGTAACAATTAATATGCTAGTGTGAATGTGGTATATTGTTTTCCTGAATCATAAATTCTTTGAAATAGGAATATGCCAAAAATGTTTTCATTTTCCTTAGTCAACTCACCTATCTGGCTCTAGTTTTTCTTGATGTTCTCCACATATGGGAGTTATGTGATGTTTTTTCTCTTGGTTTTATAATTGTATCTACCCATTTAGTGAGGTTTCCTTGGGTTTGCAGTATAATAAAAATAGGAATATATTTCTTCTACTCTAAAAAATTGTGGAGCCAGAAAAAGTTGTATATACTACTGTAGGCTAATATGCACTCTAATTATAAAATGATTTTAGTCTGAATTGAAAATGGAATTGAAACAGGTAAATCAGAGACTAAATTAGTATTATTACAGAAACGTAGGACCTTGTACATAACATGCTACACAGAAAAGTGCTCTAACACCTATTATATATGGTATATTGGAATCTTCTTTAGCTGAGACTTTCAGAATCTGGACATTGCTTGTTGTGGTTGATTCTCAATATTGTTTCTTTCATTGACAGGTCTTTCCTTGAATAGTGTCCATTTATTATTTGGAAAGTGTGACAGTCAGATAACCATTTTTTCTTTGTTAAAAATGAATATATACTAGTGTCTCAATGTCAACCATTTATCAAAAGAACTGATTTGAAATAACATTTAAAAATAATTTCAACTTTTATTTTAGATTAGGATATACATGTGTGGGTTTGTTACATGGATATATTGCGTGATGCTGAGGTTTGGGGTACAGTTGATCTCGTCATCCAGGTAGTAAGCATAGAACTCAATAGTTACCTTTTCAACCCTTGCTCCACTCCCTTGATTCCCCCATCTAGTAGTCCCCAGTTTCTGTTGTTCCCATCTTTATGTTCATGATTACCCAATCTTTTGCCCCCACTTGTAAGTGAGAACATGCAGTATTTGATTTTCTGTGTCTGCATTAATTCACTTAGGATAATGGCCTCTAGCTGCATCCATATTGCTGCAAAGGACATGATTTCATTCCTGTTTATGGCTGCATAGTATTCCATGGCATATATGTACCACATTTTCTTTATCCAGTCCTCCATTGATGGGTACCTGGGTTGATTCCATGTCTTTGGTATTGCGAATGGTGCTGTGATGAACATACAAGTGCATGTGTCTTTTTGGTAGAATGATTTATTTTCTTTTGAATATATATCCAGTAGTGGGATTGCTGGGTTGAATGGTAGTTCTGTTTTAAGTTCTTTGGGAAGTCTCCAAACTCCTTTCCACAGTGGCTGAATTAATTAACATTCCCACTAACAATGTATAAGCGTTCCCTTTTCTCCATAGCCTCACCAGCATCTGTTGTTTTTTGACTTTTTAATAGTAGCCATTCTGACTGGTGTGAGATATCTCATTGTGGTTTTGATTTTCATCATTAATAACATTTTGAAAAAAGTGTAAGTACTGTAAATATTTTGGATCAATTTATTCTGTGGATTTATTCTTTAAAGGTAACCTCTGCCTGTCTGTCTTCCTGTATCAAAAGTGTCAGAGCACCTCTGGCAGGAGCACAGGTGCTTGGGGGAGAGTTATGCCCTTTCCAGGAACCTTTCTCCACCTCCTCTACATCTCCGAATTAACTCCTCTCTTTTTGCTGTCACAACCCACATACCCGAGCACACATGATGCCAGAGAAGAAATTTGTTGTGTTCTTTGGAAACATTCATTGTCAGAGGAGTCAAGGCGAAAGAAAACAAAACAAATGGGCAGAAAAGCAATAAAGAATAGAGAACTAATGCAGAGTAGGACATAGGTTGGACTAGCCATAGGTGGAAACTGAGACATAGTAAGTTTGAATGTAGCAGAGTTGGAAACCAGCCAGCCAAGCTGAAATGCACCTGTTTGATACCATTGATCTCACTTTCTAGCCTCAAAATACTTATTCTTGGTCATCCACAGGATTTTGCTCTACCGCTCAAATCCTCTCTTCTTGGTTGGAGCAATTTAATAAATTGTTAAATGAAAGCAATTTAGGCAATTCCACTTTGAGATTCCCTGTATTAGTCATTTAACCCAACGTGAAAGCATATGTGGACAGAATGAATAGAAAATTCACATGGGGGAAAGAGTAGAAGCAATAAAATCTACACTGAATAGTTTTATGGAATCATAGAATTTGAGGACTAGAAAGGAACCTAGTCACTGTAATGGTCAACTTCTCATTTTATACATGAACTGATGTCCAGAGAAGTAAAGTACCTTACTCAAGGTAATGTGAATGCCAGAGCCAATATTTGAACCGAGGCTCCTGTCTCCCGGATACTATTGTTAACCGAGAACTTCATTTCTGCATAACCTCTTTGAACCATTTGCCAGTGACTTTTGTGCAAGGAGGAATCAGGGAAGTGTTGAAGTTACTTCCTATGGCACCAGCGGGGTTAACAAATCCTTTCAACATGAAAGCGTTTTAGGGTGCCTATTCAGCCCTTCATTTAACAATATTTAATAATGTCTATTGTAAGTTCCATATATTATACAGTAAGCACACAGGGCCAATAATATTTTATGCATTCTCATCAAGAGTGAAATTGTAAGGGCCGTAAATGGCCTGATAGAAGAGGATGATGAGCATGGCAGCTCACAAATTACATTTGCTTGACTCAAAGAGCTGAGAGACTGTGGACATGAACCCTTCTTGTCTGACAGGCCCCAGGGAGCTACCTGACAAGTGGGCAGAACATATAAAGACATCTGCCGTTTATGTTTTGTTCTGGTCAAAGGCTGATGGTGGCAATGGAACGTTTGCCCTTGCCACACATTATTCTTTACTGCTTGAGTGTATTGAATATTAACTGTGGCTGTTGAACAATTACCAAGTGCAGGACACTGTGCTAAGTACATTCATTCAACCATTACTGATTGAATGCCTACTATGCTCCAGGACCAGTTCTACTTGTTTTTTATTCCTCATGTTAACTTTATGGATATAGGAACACATTTTTTATTCTTCATTTACACGCAAAGGAAACTGAGACTAGAGAGGTTAAGTGAAATTCTGTGTCCCTAATTCACACGGCTATTTATTATCCCAGGCTGTGCTTTTAACTATCAATTATATAGCCTCTCTGGTCCTCAGAAAGTCTCCAGACTCAACACAGAACAGGAAAAGCCTCATTTTCTTGGCCAAGGCCCTCTTGAATGTGAATGGAGATGGTAGGTACTCACATGGCACAATCTGAGGTTCTGGGGAGAATCTCATGTCCCGAATAGTTTCTACCTAATGCCACAGTGCCTAAAAATCCCACAAATAGAAATACTTTATTTGATATTATTACACTAATGACTCTCAAATGTAAACACAGGCTCTATCCCCAGTTTAGACTTGCTGTATACTTAAAGCTGAACTTCCACAAGCTTCCTAGATGTTTCATAGGCATGTCAAACCCAGGTTTCTAAAACTGAACTTCATTAGTCATCAGGAAATGAACACCACAATGAGATAGCACTTTACATCCACTAGGATAGCTAGAATAAAAAGACATAATAACAAGTGTTGGTGAGGATGTGGAGAAGTTGGAACCCTCATGCTCTGCTGGTGCAAATGTAAAATGCTGCTTTGAAAAACAGTATGGTGATTTCTCAGAAGGTTACACATACAGTTACCCAGCAGTTTCACTCCTAGGTATTTATGTAAGAGAACTGAAAACATTATGTCTATATAAAATCTTGTACATGAATGTTTATGGCAGTGCTATTCATAATAGCCAAAAGGTGGAAACAACCGAAATATTTGTCAACTGATGATTGGATACATAAAATGTGGTATAGCCGTATAGTTGAATATTATTCAGAAATGAAATGATGTCCTAAAATGTGCTACAAAACAGATGAACCTTGAAAATGTTTTGCTAAGTAAAAGAATTAGAGTGACCACATACTATATATGATTTCATTTATATGAAATGCCCAGAATAGGCAACTTGACAGATGCAGAAAGTAGATTAGTGGTTTCTTAGGGCTGTGGTGGTCAGTGTGTAGAAATGGGGGAGTGATTGTTAATGTGTGCTGGGTTTCTTTTTGGGGTATTGAAAATGTCCCAAAAGTAATTGTGGTGATTGTTGCACAATTCTGTGAATATATTAAAAACCATTGAATTGTACACTTTAAATGGGTGAATTATATAGTGTTTGAATTCTATCTCAGCAAAGCTTTTATATATATACATATATATATTTATGTTATATTTTAATATAATACATAAAATTTATAATTTAAAGCTGTTTTTTATATATGTATTAAAACTTTGAATTTACTTGTCCTATATCTACCTATGAATCTGCTTCTTCTGATATTTCCTCTTTCTGGGATAATGGCATCCCTCCTGCACTTCCTGGCTGTATTGTGTGTTCTTTATAAGGGCCAACTTCTTATTTCCATTTATCTACCTATATCTAGCATTATGCCTGGCCTGTGTTAGGTTCTCTTTATGATGCAAACTGTCCTGGGAAGGGCAGAAGCATTTTTCTCTGTGCCATGGAGATCCTGGGCAGTCTGAGAGTCCTGAGAACCTAGGAGAGGAGGGCACATTGAAAGGAGAAAAAGGGCAGAGTATGGGATATGCTAGGTATTGACATCTCCTGCCTACATCACAATTTTGCCTGGGATTGGTCCTGTGTGTAGTATATAGAGACAGTATTTTGTAATGGGCAGAATGTCAGCCTTGCTCAAGATCACAGAGATAGTAAATGATGGGGCCAGGGTGTGAACCCAGCTGGGTGACCTGAATAACTCTTTTTCCCCTGAAATTTCCTACAGATCAATTTCCTGATCTGTAGAAAAAGGACAGTAAGTCTTATGTATAGGAATTGTGAAGATTTAATGAGAATGCACATAAAGTTGTCTGTAATATGGGGGAAAATACTTTGTGACTGTTGTCTTTATATTATTATTTTGACTTTTAGTTCTGTCCCCAGACACTGTCATAATAAAAGGGTAAACACAGGAACTCTAGGAACTGTGTGTTTTCTGTCTCAGTCTTTATCTTAGACACCTAAGAGAAAATATTCTGAAGGAACTGTGAAGATGTATAAAAATTAGAAATAAATTCAATTAACATTCACTTTATGGGTCAAAATGTCCTGCTGCATCATGATTTTCATTTGTGTTATATTAATACTTCTCATCATCCTTAGCTCAATAATTAATAAGCTGTAGGAGGAAAACTTCATGACAAATTAAGCCTCAGGAAGAAAGTTCTGGCTCAGGGAGCTTGGGGTGCAGGCACAGTGACCAGCCCACAGACCTCATGGACCACTAGACCTCCCAGGACAAATTTTTGCAGTGGGGAGAAGTGGGTGTCTACTTCACTCTGCCTCCTGTCAGCTGTGAGGCCTCTTGAGGCCTCAGTTTCCCTATCTGTAAGAATCAGGTAATTCTAATAGCTTCCTTACAGGGCCTGAGGTGATAAAGTGAGGTTACCATGCGAAATACTTATTACAGTGTCTGGCACTTAGTTAGCATTTAATAATTGTACTGAATTCTGAAGGATGTTATATGGTGGTTTGCCACCATATAATCTGTACACTAAATACAGAATTCCATACCACGTTTTCTAACAATATACCTTGACATCAGTTCAACGGGTATCTATCATTGCCTGTAATGCCAGGGGCTGTGCTAGCTGGCCCTATTGGGGACTTCTTCTAATAGATGAAATGGGCCAATTAACTGACAAGATTTATGTCATCAAGCCTCCTTTCACTGATTTTACACACATCATGGTTTTCTTTTCATATAGAATGCTATGTGAAAATACATCTAGAAGGCTGGGCGTGGTGGCTCAAGCCTATAATCCCAGCACTTTGGGAGGCTGAGACAGGCGGATCACGAGGTCAGGAGATTGAGACCATCCTGGCTAACACAGTGAAACCCCGTCTCTACTAAAAAAGTACCAAGAAAACTAGCCAGGCGTGGTGGCGGGCGCCCGTAGTCCCAGCTACTTGGGAGGCTGAGGCAGGAGAATGGCGTAAACCCGGGAGGTGGAGCTTGCAGTGAGCTGAGATCCGGCCACTGCACTCCAGCCGGGGCGAGAGAGCGAGACTCCGTCTCAAAAAAAAAAAAAAAAAGAAAATACATTTAGAAACACACAGGCTGCTTATGTCCTGTGTCATATGTATGTCACAGTATAAAGGGCTGTTACTACTCAGATTTGGGGGCCTAAAAGAGCACATACATGTATGTAGTCCCCAAATAATCAGCCGTCCCAGACCTTTCTTCAGTGAAAATCTGGTCAAACACCCCTGAACTCAATACCTTCTGTGTGTTGTATTGATTCTACCCCTCAATTTGTTTTGAAGGTTCTGTTTTCTAAGAGTAAACGGAAGTCACATTTTCTATACTGTTTCCTGGGTTCTTATTTCTCAGTTGGGAAAGCCAATACAAGCCTAAATCCTGCTCTTGAACAACACAGTGACAACAAATGACATTTTCCCAAATAGAACAGCAAACACCAGGAGGGACAAGTGCCCAGATAAAATTCAGAAACCACCTTCTATTCGTATTTTGGTGGTAAATGCTATATTAGCTTAGATTATTCCTTGGAGCTCATTAGTCCTCAAGATCAAACCGGGACCCAGAAGGCACATGTGGGTGAAGAGCTGGTGTTTATGAAAGCAAAGGCATCCAAGGATATCACTGGCCTCATGTTTCTACTTTGAAGTGGTGCCACATATTTTCATGCGTGAGACTGAAGTTTAAAAATCCTAGAGAAATAATTCCCAGAGTGTGTCTAAAGTAGAGGCAATACGTGATGTTTATTAATTATGTTTTAACATATTTGTCTTGATTATATTTCAAAATAAAAAATGTGATAGAAATAAACACCAAAAATGATAATACAGATCTAGATTTCATCACAAACTGTTCTGTATTTTGTTGAACAAAACACAGGGTGCCCATACTGGAATGTTTGACTAGACATATGTTAATAATAACACCTGCCATTTATTTTGCACCTATTCTGTGTTTGGCACAGTGATCAGTGATATATATATATATGTGTATATATATATATATATATGTATATATATATATATATGTATATACACATTATCTTGTTTAATCCTGACATTATATTTTTTTAAATAATAATACACCGTTTATCCCCATTTTACAGATGTGAAAACTGAGGTCTAGAGAGGTAACTCATTCAAGGTCACATAGCCAAGTCAAGAAGATCTTAAGTCTATCTTTAAGATATACACTTTTCATTTTAGAATCATTTTAGATTTACAGGAAAGTTGCAAGGATGTTACAGAGTTCTCATATACCCTATTCTTAGTTTCGTCTTATATTACTATGGTACATTTGTACTAATGAACAAATATCAATACGTTGTTATTAACTAGTCCATACTTTAATGGACTTAATTAGTTAATGAATCAATATTGATACATCATTATTAACTAACGCTCATACTTTATTTGGGTTTCCTTAGTGTTTACCTAACATCCTTTGTCTGTCCCAGGATCCTATCCAGGCTATATTTAGTCATGATATTTCCTTCATTTCTCAGACTTCCATTGTCTTTGAAGACCTTGGCAATTATGGTGATATTTTGTAGGATGTCCTTCAGTTTGGGTTTGTCTGATGTTTTTCTCGAGATTACGCAGGAGTTACAGAGAAATTTCTCACTGTGGAAGGGGAGGTTGCAGGAAGGCAACATGGAATGCTAGAAAGAACTATGTGGTGCTGGATGAGTCCAAGACAGAAGTATGAACTCATATTTAGCTTAACACAGATACAGATGGATAGAAACAGAGAAGTATGGATACATAATTCTACAAGTTCACATACATGCATATATATCCTGTCTGTTGCTTGAGAGAGCCTAGAAGTAACAAAACCCTTGTAGACACAAGCACACCTAGGGCCCAGATCTTGGTTTCCAGCACTGTTCTCCAGGAAAAGGAACTAGGGCTCCTTGAAGAAATGGCTGATTCTAGGACTGGGGCAAGAAACACCCAGGACAGACCTCCAGAAAGTAAGAAAGTGCTTGAAAAATGCATGTCAAAGGGTCACAAGAGCCAATCTGGAAGAGCTCCCAATGGCCAAAGCTGGAAAGTGGGCAAAGGATATGAACAGACATTTCTCAAGAGAAGACATGCATACAGCCAACAGACACATGAAAAAATGCTCATCATCACTCGCCATCAGAGAAATGCAAATCAAAACCACAATGAGATACCATCTCACACCAGTTAGAATGGCAATCATTAAGAAGTCAGGAAACAACAGGTGTTGGAGAGGATGTGGAGAAATAGGAACACTTTTACACTGTTGGTGGGATTGTAAACTAGTTCAACCATTATGGAAAACAGTATGGCAATTCCTCAAGGATCTAGAACTAGATGTACCATATGACCCAGCCATCCCACTACTGGGTATATACCCAAAGGATTATAAATTATTCTACTACAAAGACACATGCACACGTATGTTTATTGCGGCACTATTCACAATAGCAAAGACTTGGAATCAACCCAAATGTCCATCTGTGACAGACTGGATTAAGAAAATGTGGCACATATACACCATGGAATACTATGCAGCCATAAAAAAGGATGAGTTTGCGTCCTTTGTAGGGACATGGATGCAGCTGGAAACCATCATTCTTAGCAAACTATCACAAGAAGAGAAAACCAAACACCGCATGTTCTCACTCATAGGTGGGAACTGAACAATGAGATCACTTGGACTCGGGAAGGGGAACATCACACACCGGGGCCTATCATGGGGAGGGGGGATGGGGGAGGGATTGCATTGGGAGTTATACCTGATATAAATGATGAATTGATGGGTGCTGACAAGTTGATGGGTGCAGCACACCAACATGGCACAAGTATACATATGTAACAAACCTGCATGTTATGCACATGTACCCTAGAACTTAATGTATAATAAAAAAAAATTAAAAAAAAATAAATGATATAGTATTGGATTATAACCCAAAGTATACAATGTATATCCGTTAGTTCATACTGAAAAAAATTCTTAATAAATTAAATGGGAGAGAAGGGACAAATCTCATTGCAAAATAATTCCAAATAATGTGTGTATATACTTTGCTTTCAAAGATGTGGAGCATAACTTCTAAGTCCTTAAATGTGGGCTTCAGAGTAACTTCCTTCCAAAGAGTACAGTATGGAAAAATAGTAATTTTATAGTGGAGAAACCTGACAACAGTGTATCAGCAAGGTGAGCAAGGTTAACATCAACAGTGATGCCATGTTGATACTATCAACATGTATCCTGATATGATGTGATGAGAATAGTACGTTACCTCTGTGGTCTTCTCCTTTCATGGCTTACCTCTGAAATCAACTGACTGGTAGTTACTGAGGACCCTATGTAGACCCATCACTGTTTGAACAAAAAAAAGTAGAGGGATATATTCCTATTCTCAGAGAGTTTATAATCTAGATACTGTGTAATCCAGATACTGTGAGATAAAATGCTTGCAAGCGTGACCAAAACCAAACTGCAAACAATTCAGACTTTTTTTTTCAAAGTAGAATAAAATAAAATAAAATAAAATAAAATAAAATAAAATAAAATAAGATGCCTAGGAGTAAGGGGACAATAAAAAAACCAGGAGTGGATATTCGAGTTTGGTTGCTGAGCCCCTCCATAGAGCCATGTGCTGTCAGGATGACCCCCTTGGTTTGCCTCTGAAGTTATAGCTCCCTTGAAGTTACATGTATATGTGACACAATATATAGGAGCCGAAGTATCAGGATGCATACAGTCCTCTTTTCAGAGTACCCACTACAAAGGAACATAGTTTGTTGAAATCTGAGAGAGTATTATTTCAGCGAAGAAATGATAGTTGTAAATCATCACTGTTTATCTGAGAAGGGACAGCTTCTCAAATGAACTCCTAAAAGCATCTCTATGCTCTTGATTTGAAGGCATTTTATTGGGAATTGGACAGAATTGCCGAAGTGATGTAACTCTTTCTTGTAGAGAGAATTGGGGGAGACGAGGCTGTCCAGGTGTGCTGGGGAGAAGAGGTGGGTAGAGTGTTCTGGACTTCCTCCAGGTAGTTTGGAGAAGATAAGCCAAATTTGACAAAAGCTAAAATAAATAAGTTGTGGCTATAGTAGAAAAACATGATTTCTCTTTGGAGCTGAAGTCATGGGAGAAGTTGAGTTGGCTTGCTATGTACTTGAACAACATACAGAATAATTGTGATTATTTTGGGGGTTATAAAAAACAGAAAGGTCAGAAAACACACACAAACAATCTCATCCTAAAGCCAACTTTTAGTCAGGTTGGAACAACTGTGAGAGGAAATGCAACTCTCAGAAGTAGGAGGTTTCTTGCAAAATTCCCAAATGTAGTCACAGAATCAACACTCAGTACAATGGTCTGTGTTTGGGATGAGGACAATTAAACAAAGTCTAAAGACATGTGAATTAGCATTTTAAAAATCCAGCACATTATGATTTTCCCAAAATTTCTCCTTGTTTGAAATGAAAAGAACCGTGACTGTAGCAATGGAGTCAAAAACTTGTGATTTTTTGCATACTCCCACACTTCTCAGAAATTCGATAAAACCCCCTTTACCACCCAGAAATTCCTACATAATGCTCTCCACTGATGTGTACCCTAAGATATGTTACAGAGTGTGGTGCTGTGGAGGCTAACTGAAGCTGGGAACTACTGTGGCATAGACAAGTGATACTCATTAAAAATAAAGAAAAGAAGAGGGGGCATAAGGTTGAGCCTTGGCATATTCTTAAATAGGTGTTCTAGCGTAAACCTGTATCAGGAATGGCTGGAGGATGGTGGGTGGGCCCCTTATGGGTCTGTTTTGTTGGAAAGAACAAAGAGAATTTGGATAATTTTATCTCAGAGGAAGAGGTGAAATGCACATTTCAGAGGAAAAAGTCTGTTTCGGGAACCATGGGCTAGTGTCTGAGAGATGTGGTGATTCTATGCAGAGTCCATCTGTGTCTTCCCAACCACTGTGAACTGATACTTGAGTTCTATCCAGAGTAAATGAGGCAGGCACAATGGAAGAACCAGTGGAAGAAGCTAAGAGAGCTGAGATGTTGAGATGCAGGGTGTCAGTGTTGATGGGGATCATCTACAGTGACGGGAAATGGAGCTCTTGACCCAATAGCAAGACTCTCATTATCAGGCACAGGAGACCCCAGCAGCCATCTGTGGCTGTGCTATCACTTACGCACATGCACTGCAGGAGCCATCACCACAATGAACCAGATTGGAGGAGGAGGAGGGAAATGGCCCATGATGTCCCAGGGATTTCAAAAGCATTCATTATGGAGCACACATGAGACATCTGGGGCCGCCTACACTTCTTTGGTAGTAATGTTAAGGTGATAGTAGGTCAGAGTTGCTGTACCATGGGTAGGAACAGAGCCCGAGAAATCTCTTACTTGATTGCAGATTCCATTTTTATACCACCCTGACACCTCCCCACCCTATACTCAGCAGGTAAAAAGGATTACTTGGGAAATACAGGATTCGTTCCTTTTATTCCTTGAAAGGGACTCAAGGGAGGGAGGAAAGAATGTCTCTTCTTTTTGCTTTTTTAGCTTTAAATGTCATCAGCTTGTGCCAATCTTATAGCATTTGATGTATTTTTATCCTCCTATCTAGAGTGTAAGTTTGTGGAGGGGGCTGTATCTTTATCCTTCTATCTTTAACACCCAAGACAACACCAGAAACCAAGTATGTGCTCAGCAAATCTTGTAGGTGAATGGAAGATGTCTAACATAACGCTGGCATTGTTTTAGAAGCTTTATTTAGGCTTCATTTTAACCTCCTTTGGAATTTAGTTTTTGTAGAGAAGAGGGAAACCTGGCCAGCTTTTCAAAAGTTTTTCTTAGAACCACAGAGCTGAAGGGGATTTTAGAGATCATGCAGTTTAGCACTACATACAGCGGTGATCAACCAGCTAGTGCTATGAACTGTTTATCAGTTTGTGATAAGAGAAGCACAGAAATAGAAAACATTTAGAAATTTTATTGTGATTTGACACTGCTGCAACAGCCAATCATGCAATCTTTTTTTAGTCTTTCATCTTTGCAGTGTTGTTAAAGTCATCTTGCTTTATGAAGGATAGGAAATGAAAAGAACAAAGGCTCTGACTTTTTGGTAGTCTCAGACAAAAGTTTGAGACCACGTTTGTAGTTAGTTCTCTACCTTTTCAGTACAGCATAATGGTTAAGCACATAGGCCCTGAAGCAAGGCTATAAAGGTGGGAATCATGATTCCTCTGCTTTCTAGGTGGGTGACCTTGGGCAAATGATTTAAATCTCTGTTCCTCACTTTGCTATAAAATGGGTTATGGTAAATACAAACATGTTAGTATGTACTTCACTGGGTTGTCATGAAGGTAAAATGGGTTGAAACATTTAAAACAGAATGGGGCCTGCCACATAGCAAATGCCTTACAATTACTGGTTGATATTAATTACACAGGTGAAAAACTAGACTTAGGGAAGTGAACAGAAATCTACATTCCCATACTTCTCAGTAGACTCTTCTTGCTTGATCCTATTTCCTCTCTTTATCCCAAATCTCCCCTTACCAACAGTAATAATATTTTCTTAATTATTCTGTTCTTGCCTCTCATTCTGTTCTGACCCCTGATTGGCTCTGCGTCCCCTTCACACTGTTGCTTCTTAAAACATGCTTCAGTCATTGCAGTCTCAGTCAGGTCCCCAGTTAACTGATCACAGACCCAACGACTGCGCTCCCTCGTTTGGGGCTCTAATTTCTCTGCTGGAGTCATCACAGAGATTACCAGGGATGCTTGATGTCCTGACAGAGCACAGAGGCTCTGCTGCTGAACAAAACCACGAGGACGTGTCCCATGAACACTGCAGCAGAGATGAGCAGTGACTGCAAATGTTTATGAAAATTATGACTGACTTCCCTGCAAAGCAAATGAATCATACAATATGCTGCTGATGCAGGCCATTAAGTCAGTCCTTGTGGGACAAGCAATACTGACCTGTCATGGAGAGAACACTGGGAGTCAATGGGCAGATGTATGAATTCTACTCAGTCTCCACCCATGCAAAGGAACCGATTTAACCGTAAGGCTGCAGTTAGGGAGCCTCACTAAGGTTTTGTTGGAAAGCAAAACAAGCAAATAAACTGAAAAACGGCTCCCTTGCCAGTTTGCTAGGTCTATTAAAAAATTCTATATTTTGAGAAGATAAAGAATGCCATTTTCCTCCTATAATCCTTCTCCTCCCCTAAGGCTTTGAAGAGCCATTTTCAAACCCCTTCTAAATGTTATGCCCTTAGCCCTCTTGTACGCCATATTGTATTTCTTATAAAATGATTGAGGGAGAGCTGGTTGTATACTAGGCCCTGTTCTAGAGCTTTACATTTGTTAACTCATTTGATCCTATAACAACCTAGAAAACGGGCGGGCTCTCTTTTTGCCCATTTTATTTTATTTTTTGGAAAGGAAGAAGTAAAATGACTTTATTTCCAGATGACACAATAGTATATATAGAAAATCCCAAAGAATTAACACAAAACAAAACAAAACAAAACAAAAAAGCTATGAGAGGTAATGAATGAGTTCAACAAAGTTGCAGGATACGAGATGAACAAATGAAAATCAGTTGTGTTTCTGTACACTAGCAATGAACTATTTGCAGATTAAATTCCATTTGTAATAGCATCAAAAAGAATGAAGTACTGGGAGTGTTGCTGTCTTAACAATATTAAGTCTTCCAATCCACGAACATGGAACATGTTTTCATTTATTTAGGTCCTTAATTAGTTATTTTAAAGAAAATTATTTCAATAATTTTGGGGAACAGGTGGTTTTTGTTTACATGGATAAGTTCTTTAGTGGTTATTTCTGAGGTTTTTGGTGTATCCGTCACCTGAGCAGTATACACTATATACCCAATGTGTAAATGTTTTATTACTCACTGCCCTCTCCTTTCCCCCGAGTCCTCAAAGTCCATTATATCATTCTTGTGCCTTTGCATCCTCATAGCTTAGCTCGCACTTTTAAGTGAGAACATCCAATATTTGGTTTTCCATTCCGGAGTTACTTCACTTAGAATAATGACCTCCAACTCCATCCAAGTTGCTGAAAAATTTTGGGTCACCGAATGCTGCAGTGAGTTGGGAAAAACATGCTCTGGGCAGGCCTTTGCTGTGGTTACCTGGGCACCACCATCTGAGGGGCAGTGAGAGAGGCACTGGGCCCTACTCATGCCTCTGCCGCATCGGCCTCTCTTCATACCCCTTCCTCTGTATCTCTGTCTCCTTCAGAGCTTCTCTGAGGATATAGGACACTTTCCTTTCCATGGGGCTATGACAGGCTCATTACTGGAAGTTCCTATCACTTCCCTGTCCATCTTCCTGTGCTGGAGAACAAACCTAAACAGGAGGGTTGGGGAAACTGAACTGTAAATACAGACCCTATGATCTGACATAAGCCACTCTGGGACTTTAGTTCCCCTCAACATACCTCAGCTTTGTCTTGCATCTTCAGTAAGACGTTTTCAGGAGGTGGGCAGGGAGGGAAGGAGTTGAGATAGACCTAGACCTAGAGCCTGAGTGAGTGAGAGAGAGAGTGAAAGAGAGAGAGTGAGAGAGAGAGAGAGAGAGAGGAGGGAGAAAGGGGGAGAGAGAGGGAGAGGCACTGGAAGAAGGAGAAAAAAATAACCCATCAAGTAATGAAAGACATTTTAGAAGCTCAAGAAGCTAATTATTAATCCAATTATTGATTTGTTTTCTCCCTGGTTAAAAATTTGAGATGAGAATACTGAGGAATTTCCCAAAATGGTTTGTGGCCCAGGGTTAGGTTCTTATTTCATATCTTTTATTGTTAGAAAACAAAAATATGAAAGAAGAAGAAGAAATACGTGAGTTAAAATTGTATTAGCCGAGGGTAGGTTCTTTTATCAGGCTGGATTCCAGTATTATCCCAATGATACTAAGAAGTCTACCTCAAAGTAAATATGAAAAAGAATATGCATTTTGAGAAATGTTTTTTCACACACTACATTGACTAATTCTAAATCAATGCTATTTGACATTAAATAAAATTGGTACATAGAAATTCTAGATGCTGAGATCTCAGTAATCACTGTATATTTTACAATTTTCCGTAGCATGACGAATATTGTATTGATTGAGAAGGGCATAGTCTCTAACCTACAGCAAATTAAGTCTAATTTAGACACAAATAATAATCAGTGCTAACACTGCCATGCTTTCCAATGCTCAGAGAGACACATTTTGGTTTCTGTTGGCCTCCCATTTAGTAAACATTGCACAAGATGGCAGGCAAGTCTTCAGTGCTTGTAGCACACTGCTTGTAAACACGAGTTGATTAAGTCTGCTGATGAAATGCTCACTGTAGCTAACAATAATCTATTGTATATTTCAAAGTAGACAAACTAGAAGAGAGGACTTGAAATGTTTCCAACACAAAAAAGGTCATAAATGTTTGAGGTGATAGATATCGTAATTGCTCTGGTTGGATCATTACACATAATATGCGTGTATCAAAATATGTGTAACCCATAAATATGTACAATTATGTATTAGTAAAACAAACATAGTTGAAGACACCGTCAAGCATACTTAAGTCTGCATAGAATACAGTGCTGGAGGTTGTCTTGCTGCCATGTTTTTGATGAGCGTAGGAGGCAAAGAAGGGTATACTTGCCAGAGAATGAAGGAAGATAAAATTAGAAAAAAGTATAAACATTTAGAAAGGATTAACATCTTTGAAAATGATATCATTGTCTCTGTGCATATGCTATACTCTTTAATTAATTTTTGTATTTTAGAAAACTATAAAACACTGTCACATTGAAAGAATTTAATCTAGCATTTGGAAGTGAAATATAGACAACTTATATTAAGTAAAATAATTTTCCGGAACTTCAGATTTATAGAATGAGATCAAAAGCTTTGAATTTAGCATTTTTTTTTTTTTTTATGGGGAGAAGGCTGAGGAGAAGCAGGAACAGGGAGTCTAATATGCGTCATGATTAAACAGTGGTGTTTACTGCTAGATGTTATAAAATGTAGCATAGATCTATTAAATTAAAAAGAAAAAAAAAAAGAAATTTCCAGAGAGTCAGCCTGGACTTAATAGATGCTTAATCTTGTATAGCATATTCAGGGGAGTCAGGGTAGAGGTAAGATAGGCCCTTGGCCCTGGTGGATAATGCAGAGATTATTGACAAACAAGTGAATGGGATTGTACTATGAAACTATGACTCTCAGATAAGTGAGTTCTTCACAAGAAGGCATGAATCCTCAGACACAGTTACAGGAGCTCAAGATGGAAGAGGGTCCAGGCTGTGTCTCTATAACACTAAGTGCTCTGATAGGGGCTGCCCTAGCTGGACTGACAAGAGAGACCCTGAGAAGGCAGGGCGCCCTCCCCAAATCATTCTCCCTGCACTCTGTATACCTCATTCGTCTGCATCTTTGATGCTGATCTGAGGCTGCTGACCACATTCTTACTGGTCCACACTTCACGTGATTCTGGACCTCCCCAGGATTTCCCCTGTTTCTTCTTCTCCCATTGGACCAGCCGTTGAATATTCTTGATAAAAAGAACAGAAAGAAATAAAACCAACTGATAATGATAAAGTTGTATTTTTATTTAGTGGCTAATTTGCCTACCCACAAGACTTATCCTAAATTACAAAAATAACAATTGTGCTATCTGTGTAAAAGAGAATTCCCTTATAAACATAGTCAAAAGCAAAATATAATTGTTGGAACTATTTTCTCCTAGTCTTTCATAAAATTTATATTAGATGAGTCATGGACAGTTTTATTTATGAATTATAGGCTCATTCACACTTGGTAACTTGTGTAGAAAAAGTATATATTTATAAATATATTTTATATACCTAAAACATTTAACAAAAGTATTTTTTGTTCTTTTTATATTGTGTACTGTGAATAATTTCTTATTAAATGTCATGTAATCAAAAGCTCACAGTATGATCATCTTTTCAGAGTCTTGGCTCCCATGCTGAGTAAAATACTTCCCTGAACATAGAAATAGTTTGAGGTTTTTTAGAAAATGTAATGTGCAGTTATAACTGTGGAGTTTTCTTCTGGTAACAGCTTCTCCTAAAAACACAGAGTAAAGGTCAACAGAACTGCCTGGCTAACTGGAAAGTAATTAGAAAAATTCTCATAATTTGGCTATTTATTTATTTATTTTACTTGTAACAACATTACTTTTCCCAGTAAAACACTAATTTATAATTTAACAATATCAAGACAGAGGAGGACAGTGTGGAAAGACAAAAAGAGAAATTGACAACCCATAAAGCAGCTTACAAAGAATTGATAGTTTTCCTTTTGCCTGGAAACTGCCAGTTGCATTCCCTGCAGCTGTGTTAGATAAGCTCAGAAGAATATTCTTGAAAGAGAAATGAAATATATGTTTAATTATGTCTTTAAGCTTATGTAGGAAATCACTTTTCTGTCCCATGGAGCTAAAGAACCACTCAATGTTAATTTAATAGTGAATTTCATGTTTTTTTTTAAATATTACCATCCTCATTAAGGCCCATGAATGCGTGGACTTGAAGCCATATTAATCCCAAATCAACATACTTCTTTTGTTATTTTAGATACTAAGTACAGTAAGCATGGTACTGTACAGATTTTGAAAAGTTGCTTGAAAATGAGCTCATTGTATGATATGAACATTATTGAAAATGGAATTTATGACTATTTAGATGAAAACTTCTGATTTTTCCCCCCTCATTGACACTAATCAGATCAAACAAAATTTTTCCAGTAGAATTGGAATTAATTCTATGTTATGTGCTCCTCTGGAGAAGCAAGACTCATGATTATCTGTCTGTCTATCTATCTATCTGTCTATCTATCTATCTATCTATCTATCTGGTTTATTATTGATACATATTAGGTATATATATTTTTGAGGTACATGTGATAATTTCATGCATTCATATAATCAAATCAGGTCAATTGGTATATATATCTACCACACCAAGTATTTATTCTTTTTTTATGCTATAGACATTCAAAATATTATCTTCTGGCTATTTTGAAATGTATAATTGAATCATATTAACTATAATCGCTCCACTGATCTATTGAATACCAGGTGATAGTTTATATTTGTGAGAGACCCACAAATCCAGGAATAGAGCTGTACACTTTATAATTATAAATGACATGATTAGATAGTGAAACCTTTAAGCCCAATTGCCAGAGACTCGGAGATTTAGATCTGGGGCTTCTTTTTTGGAATATAAAGTAGGAGTTATGCCTCTGGTGATAACAGTGAATTTGCAAAGATAATAAGAATATTATGAATTTCATTAAATGACATTTATCTTCATGGTCCATGGATTAGATTACACTAGTTTTTAATGTTCTGTGTTAGCTGCAATATTTTTGCTATCTCTTTGTTTTACTTCTCTGCTTCATTTATTTACAAAAAATTTCTCGAACATTATTTTAGACACCATTTCATTAATTTTACCACTCTAACTATTGATCAAATAATGTCAAGTTTAATCGTTAGTTATTTAAGTTTAGAAAGAGCAAGGTCATGACCCTCTCCCTTTGTTCTTTATAGTTGGCAAAATTTTAGTATGTACTATTATTATTCTTTTGGAGACAGTATCACTCTGTCACCCAGGCTGGAGGGCAGTGGTGCAGTCTCAGCTCCCTGCAACCTCTGCCTCCCAGGTTCAAGTGATTCTCCTGCCTCAGCCTCCCAAGTAGCTGGGATTACAGGCACGCCACCACGCCCAACTTATTGTTGTATATTTAGTAGAGACAGGGTTTTGCATGTTGACCAGGCTGGCCTCGAACTCCTGACCTCAGGTGATCCGCCCGCCTCAGCCTCCCAAAGTGCTGCGATTACAGGAGTGAGCCACCGTGCCCAGCCGGATTTTTTAATAGGGTTTTTCGCAGAATCAGCAAGGAATGTGGTGATGAGTAGGAGTCAGTCTCAGCATTGCAATTCCTTGCCAGAGTATAAGCTGCAAGGGAAGCCTCATTCTGTCCTGTGCACCACTGCTGTTCCAGCCCCAGGCATAGCACCTCTCCCCTGGAAACCAGTCAAAAATTTTTTTGAAAGGATAAACCAGTCAGGAAATGAAAACTAATATCAATTCCTATTCTAATGTTTAGGTTACTAATTTGGTAGACTGTGGGTACCACGCATAAATTAGAGCTGAATTTCAGCAAGTATATTGAACAATTTGCATATGATTTCTTTGCAGGAAAGAAAAGTGTGTTAGGTCACAGTATAGTTACTCCAGAGTGTGGCCCATGGAGGTCACTCAAAAAATATTTGTTGAAAAAAAAAAAAAAAAAAAAGCCTGTGAAGACAGGCTGAATGACATATTGTTGTGCTCCTACTTAAATCATTTTCATTGATATGAATGAAGACATTCATCAATTAGGTTAGCAGCAGACTTACAGTTAACAAACAGCTCAATGGACTGATGGAACAGGCAAAATTAAAAGGAATAATGCAAACACTCAGTAGCTAGCTTTAAAAAGTATAAAAAATGTAAATATTGTGAGGTCACTACCAAAATATAAATGTGATATGGGACGGCATTAATAAATGATTAATGTTGGATCTGTGGTTCACAAAATCTTTGACCTTGTATACATATTGCATGCCTGTGTATTTTGGTGGGGGGTGGGGGGCAGAAAAGCTCCTATCTTTTGTTAGATTCTCAATGAGAACAGTGACTCACAAAATATTAAGATCTACTAGCTCAGAACAAGGTAGGTAATAGTTCTGTTTTGTACACAGGTCAGGTCAAAGTACACTTGTATCATTATAATCAGTTATTGGAAATACATTGTAAGAGAGACATTGATAAATTGAAGCATCTCTAGGAGGCAAGCTGGGATAGTGAAAGGTCTGAAAATCAGGATCTGTAAAGATGGAATTAAAGGAGCTGGAGAGTATTGAAGAAGAAAAGGTTTTACAGAAATGTTCCATATGACTTCAAACAAAAAAGTAATTGTTTCAGATTGGGAAAAGATACAAATACTGATGCATAAAGTGTTGGTGAGAATGTGAGGAAATGGAGATTCTCATAATCTAGTGGGTGTAAAATTGCATGGTTGTATTGCAGAGTAATTTGGTATGATCAATACTTTAAAAAGGCACATTTGTTTATATGTAATTTTGAAAACTTTTGTATACAAATGAATATACACAAAAGTACAGACACACACACACACAAACATTTACAAGCATGTTTACTCTGGCAGTTTTATTAATTGCCCTTAACTGAAAATACCCACCTGTAATCCCAGCAGTTTGAGAGGCTGAGGCAGTAGGATTGCTTGAAGCCAAGAGTTTAAGACCAGCCTGGGCAATACAGCAAGACCCTGTCTCTACAAAAAAATTTAATAATTAGCCAGGCCATGGGGGTGCACACCTGTAGTCAGCTTCTCAAGAGGCTGAGGCAGGAGGATCACTTGAGCTCAGGTGTTCCAGAGTAGTGAGCTATGATTGCACCACTGCACTCCAGTCTGGGTGACAGAGCAAGATCATGTCTTAAAAAGAAGATATCCCAAGGGTGTATCACAATTATGTTGTATACATGGCATAGCTATGGAATACCATGCAGCAGTTAAAATGAAAGAAGATATATGGGTTCTGATGTATAGAGATCAAGATTTATCAAATTCAAATAAAAGCATATTGCATATAATATATATGTATTATGGTTCATGGAAAAAAATCCATAAAACAAAATATTTCCCTATGAGCATAAAGAGATAAATATCTGGAATAATTCATAACAAACTGACAATAATGGCTCACTCAGTAGGACTAAGGGTGAGTCAAAGGGCTCCTTATTTGTATAAATTTTATTTTTTGCATAAAAATGTATTCAGGTCTCTATAAGAACCAATAAGTGGAAGTTATAAATAAAACTGAGTGAATAGAATTTATATAGCCTTTATACCTGGAAAACTTGTTAAATTACTTTATTATTGGTCCAGAGGGGAAATAGTAAATTGTATTAGGAAATTTATTTAAATGCATATAAGGAAGCATTTTTAGGATTAGAAATGTTTTAAAATGGAATTGGTTGCCTGTTACTGATTTTATTCTCATGGAAAAGGTTGAAACAGTGCTTAAATAACTAGGTTCCAAAGAATTGTTCTGCTCAATGGACAAGGTTACCTCTAAAATAAATTTCAACTTTATAAGGTATGATACTTTTGTTGTTGCTTTTAATTTATGATATTCTTTATTGTCTTAATTTTGTCATTTTATTATGATTATTTCAAGTCAACCTGACATATTTTAAGAAAATCAG
>NW_016804196.1:1883593-1885814 GCF_001698545.2 Rhinopithecus bieti | reverse complement strand
AAAACAACTGTTTTAGATTTTAATTTTAGTTATGGATACATAATAGTTATACATATTCATGAGGTACATGTGATATTTTGATACAAGCATATGCTGTGTAACTGCATGTGTGTGTAACTGAGGTACCCATCACCTCAAGTATTTATAATTTATTTGTGTTAGGAACATTGTAATTCTACTCTTAGTTATTTTGAAATATACAATAAAATTATTGTTGACTATAGTCACACTATTTTGCTACCAAACAGTAGATCTTACTCCTTCTATCTAACTGTATTTTGTACCCATTAGCCAATCTGTTTCTATCTGACCCCTCCACACTACCCTTCCCAGCCTCTGGTAACCATCATTCTACTCCCTATCTCCATGAATTCAATTTTTTTTTTAGCTCCCAAATCTGAGTAAGAGCATACAGTGTGTTTCTTTTTGTGCCTGGCTTGTTTCATTTAACACAGTGTCCTCCAGTTCCATCCGTGTTGTTGCAAATTACAAGATTTCACTCTTTTTTATGAGTGAATACTATTCTGTTGTATATATGTACATATTTTCTTCATTCATGCATTGATGGACACTTAGGTTCATTCCCTATCTTGGCTATTGTGAATAGTGCTGCAATAAACAGTGAGATTATGATTCTATGGCTGGATAATGTCTAAATACCCTTACAGGTATAAATTCCAAAATTTTAATTTAGAATTTTTTGATTAAGCACCTAAGTCTTTTATCATCCCTTACCCTCATTTTACCTCTGTAATCTTACCTCCTTTCATGATTTATTTGTGAAAGCCAGACTTTCCCCAAATGCGAGCTGCATACCACTGGTCATTTAGAAAGTGATTTTTACATGTTACACGAATATGACATTTAATAATACTAAATCACTAAATTATCAAATCACTGAAGGAAAATAACTATTTTCTCTTTCAGTGCTTTTGATTGGGGTCAAAGAGAAGATTTTTAATATTTTTTTAGTGCTTTATATTTTCCCTTTTAAACCGACTGTGAGAAGATTTTAGGCTTTGACCTTTAGTTATTAACTATATATATCTATAGTTTAATAATAGTTTGTTTTTTTTTGTATGTGTTTGTAGTCATCTTCTGTTTTTGGTAGTTGTAGCATAAACTGTTTTTGCCACCCAATATCCATTATTTGCTGCTTCTTTCCTAAGGAATCTCTTTATTATTGGTAGTGGCAGTGTACCAGCTAAAACACTATAAGGCCTAGCCTTCCTTGAACCCAGGTGTGGTCATGTGTCTTTGTCCTGGCCAGTGAGATAAATAGAAATGCCATAGGTGACACCTGGTAAAAATGCTCACAGGACGCTGTATAAGCTAGGACGTGCACACTTTCTTCCCTAGGCCCATTTTTCCTTCCTGCCTGTCATATAGATGAGATGGCTGGAGCAACAACAGCTAAATTGGATAATGAGGCAATCTTGAGAAAAAAAGACTCATGCTAAGAATGACAGAGCAGAAAAGTAGAAGGATACTTGTCCCTAGTGGCCATGATGCTGCCATTTCCAAGGTTGGACAGTCTCTCTCTAGACTACTTTTCTGTGAGGAATATATCTGTTAAAGCCATTGTCACTTTAGGTGGAGTATATAAATGGACACAATCCTAACCGAAATGGCAAATGTTAATGGTTTTCCCATGTTAGTGATACAAAATTTAGTTCTAAAATAAATCTATGTCATCGGTATGCCATTAAGGCCCATTGGATCTGATTTGCATTTGAAATTTTTAAAAACGGTTTTAACTATTTGTAAGGACTGATACTTTATTATTTCTTCAAAGGCTTCCAAAGAACAAAGAGAAAATTTACTATTACTTTAAACAAAAAAAAATTAAATCTTGCAATTACTATATAGGTCCATTAAACTCTTTTGAAAATCCAAGATACATGAGTTCTTATGGTGATCTTAATATTATTATTTTTTACATCTTGGAACATTGTGCTAGTACATCATCTTAGGAATTATTTCATCATTGCTCATCAATTATTAACATTTAGGCTAAGCAGACTTATTTTTATAAGACATAAGAATCATGGAATTCCCTAAATTTGAGGCTGAAGAATAATATATTATTAATTCTTCAGCTTTCTAATTACTTTGCCCAAAGTATTATATCATCTTTTAAGAATAGTGTAAGAGGAGATGGAAGACGCCATCTTTGTGGTCTGCTTTTAGCTTCCATTAAAAACAGTGAAGAATTTCAGAG
>NW_016804196.1:1874006-1882488 GCF_001698545.2 Rhinopithecus bieti | reverse complement strand
AATCATGGAATTCCCTAAATGAGGCTGAAGAATAATATATTATTAATTCTTCAGCTTTCTAATTACTTTGCCCAAAGTATTATATCATCTTTTAAGAATAGTGTAAGAGGAGATGGAAGACGCCATCTTTGTGGTCTGCTTTTAGCTTCCATTAAAAACAGTGAAGAATTTCAGAGTTTATATTTTCTGCCCAAAATGATAAAGGAAAGAGATAGATAAATCTGGTTCAAAATTTAAGATGAATCAAAGCATACATGCAAAGAGGCGGAGAGCAGCATTCTACTTTTGAGTGATGATGTTGAAATTAATCATATGTGCAAAATTTGAGATGATGAGTTTTCAGAGGGTGATATTCTGCATGAATTTCCTCCAAGAAAAGGTGAGTGAACAATACATTTCTAGGAGCACAAAAGAAAATGTGTTTTCATTCAGTTTGTCATTCAGTCAGGAAGGATTCGATCCAGTCCACCAATATTTTGTGATGGGACTCACACAAAGTGTGTGACAGTGCTATTTCATCCTTTACAATGCCTGTGCTCCAGCATTTACTTGACCCAGTGAGGTTTGCTGTGTTTAACTTCCTATGAAATTTTAAATAAGCTTTTCATTATCTCTTTATTGTTCCATAAATTATTTGTAAAATGCCTTAAAATATATATTTAAAAAAAGGACCCGTTGGACTCAGATGATAAATGACAATGATGATGTTTTCTGGTATGTTGGGGGTTAATTGAAAATAGGGAGCTAATTAGATGATAAATATACAGTGAATGATAGTACCAGTGACTAAAAATGCTAGAATATAGCAAAATATCACAAAAGAGGTTACATATATAGTTGGGGAAACACATCACATCAAAACCTTTTCTTATTGTTTTAACTTTGACTTGCACATGATGTCATTGTATACATGTTGGTATTATTCCTGCATTTAGAATTTCTTACTGTAGGGAGTTGTTATTTAATGGATATGGAGTTTCAGTTTGGAAATATAAAGTTCTGGAGATGGATGGTGGTGATGTTTGCCCGACAGTAAAAATGTACTTAATGCCACAAAATTGTACACTTGAAAATAGTTAAAATAGTTAATTTTGTATTATTTATATTCTATCCAATTATGAATATTTAAAATTCTTAATAATTTTTTGAATAAACTTAAAAAAATTCCTGCCTTCTCTTCTCTGACAATCATGTACATTAATCAAATTAAAACTTAAATTGGTTTCTATAAAATGCTTTCATTAAAGATTTGTCTCATTCATGCCTTTATTTTAGGTGTTCTCCACATTTTTAGACAGAATTACTATACTGTATGGATTATTATACTATACAGATATGCTCATATAATAAAGCAAATGCTTGCATAGAGAATCCCAAATCACTCATTTTGACACTTGTATACAATGGAGGCTATATTAATTTGAGCACACTATAGTATACTGTTTTCAGTTAATATCTATAAAAAATCTAATTAAACTAGAAAATGATGAAGTGCCCTAATTCATTTAGTTCTTTTGGAGCTACTGTCTTGCACAGTGTGAGGGTCATAGGAGACCAATACATTCACATGGCTGAGATGAATTTGTTTTGCTGAGTAGCTTCTCTTGTTCTTCTCTCATTTCTGAATCAAGCTGCATGTCACAAGACTCTGAGATCTTATACTTGAATATTCAGTATCCAGGACCCCTTAGAGTCCACACTTTGCATCTGTCCCTTACTTGTCTGGCTTCCCGCTGGTTTTATTTCATCTCTTGCTATCTGTAGTGCCAACCACATCAACATTTGGTAATTCTTTATTTTTTAGTTTCTAAAATACGATGGAGGGGCCATGCAGTCTACAAGAAGACTCATTCATAAGAATTCAAATAAAAGACAATTTTGATTAAGACCAGAAAGCATGAAAACAACAGAACAGAGTGAGAAATAAAATTATGTCTACATCAAAATTACGTTTTTTTGATCTACTGAGGTGTATTATGAACAGGTTTCCTGACAAACTAATTTTCATATGCATACTGCATTATACTAAGATGTATGGAATTTACATAATAAACTGTGACACAGGAAAAGTGTTTTGTATGTTCCCTTTGAAAATTTCTCTCCATTTGTATGCTTCATGTTACCATCACATTTTAAGTAGACTCCAGTTTTCCTAGGAAATTGAAATGCTTTAGTACTCTATTCATTGCAGGGATTTTCCTGTAATTTTTTTTTTTTTACATTTCCACCAATAGGGTCCTTTCAGAACACCTACAGAGGATATAAAAAATATATTGTAGTGCATTGTATTGATGTCAACAGAACTGTGTGTTTTCACCCTGGTGTGATGTCAGAACAATGCAGTGCATCTTTCACTGTGCCAACTCGTTGGAATAAAAGACCCATTCAGAAAGAAACCCTTGGATGGTCACAGTTTTAGGAGTTTTATGCATGGCCACACAAATTTATAACTTTAAACTTTTCTTACAGTGCATTATATTTTCTTCCCATTGCAGCTGAGCTTTCATATTGAAAAGGAATATTTTCTATATAGCAGCTGAAACATCTATTGATTCTTTGGTTAAAAAAATAAAAAATAAATATACTTTCTAGAATGATTGCATTCCAAGGCCAGTGTTAGCACATTTCATTCATGCTATTTTCTAAAACCCCTAGTGTGAAGATTGACGGCAGAATGTGGATTTCATAAATCCCACCAGACGAATTCTGAAACCCCAAAATAAGAGATTAATAGATGCGGATGTGTATGGTACGGTGAATGCTTTGAAAATGAAATTAAAACATTTTGTATTTGCATGTGTAAAATAAACATAAAGCACTTCATTTTAGGTAGTTGGGGTTTGCGGAGAAAGATAAAGTAGGTACTCTGCTGTAGTTCAGGGATTTGTCTCCCTCTCCTGACTTCATTTTTTGTTGTTGTTCAACTTTCACTTTCTTAATTATAAAAGTTAATTGTGACTATTGAAGAAATTGGAAAATACAAACAAAGTATAAATTAAACTACCTTGTAACCTCTTTCCTCCCTGACCCAGAGATATCCATTGTTCACATACTGGTGTGTATCCTTCCTTGGAGTATGTATGTTGCAAATATAGGTCATACGCAACATATGATATCATAGCCTCATTCTAACTGGTATACCATGAATCTTTTCCTATTTAAGTAAATATTCAAAAGCATCTTTTTAATGGCTGTAATGTATTTTATTATAGATGCACTATTTAATATCTCGATTATAACATTTGGGCTTTTATTTTTTTAATTGCTATTTAAAATCTTTTTTGATGCTACACCCCCTTTCAGCTGAATCACTGTCTTTGCTCCACCCATTCTTCTCCAGCAGATGGGTTGTTGGACTATTTCTTTTTGTTTGTTTTTCTATTTATTATAAACAAAACCTGTTATAATCTTTTTTGGACATATATCTGTGTACATGTTGAGTATTTATGTAGTATAGTTTCCTAGAAGAGTAACAAGATGTGTGACTTTTTAATTTTGATAAATATTTCCAAATTGTTGTTAAAAGGTTGTACCAATTTACACCCTCAACAGCAGTACGAATTTCCATTTTTCTGCACTTTCTTTAACATAACAAAATTTTGCCAACCTTATAAGCAGACTATATTGCTTAATTTATATTGCCATAATAATTTTAAAAACTGATAATCTTTTCAATGTTTATGTCCATTTGTATTTCCATTTCAGTGAATTTTCTCTTTGAATTATGTATATATTTTTCTATTAAATTGCATCTTTTAACTGATTTATGGAAACTTTTAACTCTTTGTTTTCTATGTCTGGCAAATGTGTTCTTTCAATCCATCATGGATCTTTCAGTTTTACTTATAGTGCTTTTTTTTTTTTTTTTTTTTTTTTTTTTTTTTTTTTTTTTCACAAATTTTTTTTTTTTTTTTTTTTTTTTTTTTTTTTTTTTTTTTTTTTTTTTTTTTTTTTTTTTTTTTTTTTCTCAAATTTTTTTTTTTTTTTTTTTTTTTTTTTTTTTTTTTTGCCACAAATGTGTTTTTTTCATTTTTTCACTTTTAAAATTATTTTTTAATTTTTTTATTTCCATAGGTTTTGGGGAACAGGTGGTATTTGGTTACATGAGTAAGTTCTTTAGTGGTGATTTGTGAGATTTTGGTGCACCCATCACCCGAGCAGTATACACTGACTCCAATTTGTAGTCTTTTTTCCCTTACGCCTTCCCACAACTTCCCTCTCCACCCAAGTCCCAAAGTGCATTGTATCATTCTTATGCTTTTGCATTGTCATAGCTTAGTTCCCAGATATGATATTTGATTTTCCATTTCTGAATTACTTCCCTTAGAATAATAGTCTCCAATCCCATTCAAGTTGCTGTGAATGCCATTAATTCATTACTTTTTATGGCTGAGTAGTGTTCCATAGTGCGTGTATGTATCATATCACAGTTTCTTTATCCACTCATTGATTGATGCACATTTGGGTTGGTTCCACATTTTTGCAATTGTGAATTGTACTGCTATAAATATGTGTGTGCAAGTATCTTTTTCATATAATGACTTCATTTCCTCTGGTTAGATACCCAGTAGTGGGATTGCTGGATCAAATTGTAGTTCTACTTTTAGTTCTTTAAGAAATCTCCACATTGTTTTCTATAGTGGCTCTACTAGTTTACATTCTCACCAGCAGTGTAGATGTGTTCCCTTTTCACCACATCCATGCCAACATCTATTATTTTTTGATTTTTTTTGTTATGGCTGTTCTTGCCATATACATATTTGTAATTGTAGTACAAATTCAGTCATTTTCTTCATGAATTATAGGTCTTATGCCTATGCTGAGAAAGGCCTTCTCCTTTCAAAGATTATAAAAATACTTACATGTGTTTCCTTCTAGGGCTATTATGTTGAGATATTCAATCCATTTGAAATTTGTTTTTGCTTAATGGTAAGAGGAGGGGATCCAACTTCATGCTGTTTCCAAATAATATTTAGTTGTTTTTAAACCATTTATTTTCCATTCCATCATTTGCCACTGATTTTAAATATCAATATATCAAAAGGTCATATCTCTGTTTAAATCATATACTGTTTTAATTATTATAGCCTTATAATGTGTTCTGCTATCTAGAAGGAAGAAAATGGTATTACTTCCTCAAGCAAAATTGTTGGGTCAAATTGATTTGGGGTTCTGCGAAGGCTGCACTAATTTACAGTTTCACTAGAAGCATATGCAAATGCTTATTTTGCTTCACCTTACTAATACTGGTACATATGTATTTAATATGTTTTACATGTATTTTTTAAAATTTCAAATTTCATAGATAAAAGTGGTAGGTCATAAGCTTTATTGTACATTTATTACTAGGATAGCTGAGCTCTTCTTGATAGTGTCATTACATTTTGCTATTATTTTAAAATATTTTCTATTCAGTTTAATGTGCTCATGTTAGGAGATTTGTGTGTTTTAGAAATGGCTCATGGTTCAACTAAGGAGAACACAGTGGTTGACCCAGGACAGGACAATTCTGAAACCAAAAACTAAGGAGCTTCCTGCCTCTAGGAAACATAGTAGGACAATAGTAGTGTCAAAAGGCAAAATTACAACAAATTTACTTTCATTATCTGAATTGGCTTTTGTTTACAGTTTAAAAATCGTAAATAAGATTGTAGCATCTGGTTCTCAGAACCAGAAAAGGTTCAAAGAATTCCCCGGCTGCATTGTGGTCAGACACTTATGGACAGAAAATGGAAGTCATAGGGACAGCTTAATAGGCAACAGCTTGGTGTTTTGCCTAATTCGAATCAGCTGGCTATGATTGGTTGGCGCTCAGCTACTGTGATCTGTGATTGACTGAGACCAGCTATTAATATGTGTTACTTGAGTAAACTCCTAAGTTAGGGTTTAGTTAATGTACTATGTTAGGCTGCGGTTCATTACTTAAGGACTCAGGACGGGGCATCCTCAGGCGCAATTTTAATTTAGTTTAACAGTTGCCAACCTTTATTAAGCTTTGTCTTAAAAGCTTTGTATTCCCTGGCTTCTGAGATCCTCTCACTACTGTGTGGAGGCATTATGTCCATCCCCACTTTCTAATGAAAACTGGGGCTCAAGGAGATACACAACTTGTCTAAGGTCACAGAGCTGGCAAGGTGTCTGGGCCACTTTGTGAATCCAAATGGTGTGAGTTCTGAGTCCAAATGTCCCATGGAAGGGTCTGCTGAGATGTGCCATCCTTTCCCCAGGACTGCCATAGGACCGTGCTGAAGGAGCCTGTCCCAGGCTCAGGCCAGCAAAGACAAACAGTTGCCTGTCCCCTTAAAAGTCAGGGTCTTAAAGTCTCTGGAAAAGTGGAGATGAGGATGCAGGGTGGGGGCACAGAAATACTGTGGAGACCTCCCTTCTCCACAGTGAGAACCATCTGGAAGACTTGCATGGTTTATGGTGGCAAAATCATGTATTAATGGAAACATTTCTAAGCAACCAGTTCAAAATTCTCAGAATGGGTTGGAGGCATAGCATAGACTTCTTTTAAAAGTAAAGACATTTTCAGTTTCTGTAAAAGTCATCCTTACCTGAAAGGGGTACGTTGTAATTGTTTATTCTTTTAAAAATATAGAGTCAGATGCTACTACTTTTTCTGATTAAATTTGTGCTTACTTTTAAGTTGTAGTGTGGCAGATAAGGAGCTGATGCTGGAATTAAGAAGGTGTGGTCTGTCTTTTTTTTTGTATTAGTATTATCTTTTATCCATACTTGTCAATTTTATGAAGTTTAGTTTAGTTGAAATTAGAGAATCTGTAAGTCCACATAGTGCAATTTGACTTTTTGAGTAAAAAAATAGGTGGTGGGTTTTTTGTTTTCTGGTTTTTTCTTCTTTTTTTTGGTTTCCACAGTTGGCTAAATTAAGAGGATCAAAAGATTTAGTCAGGGTTCTGATTAACTCCTTGTTGCTGACTAGTTTGCTGTCTAAAGTAATGGGGTGAGGGGAGGAAAAGCAAAATCAGTCTAAAACTAAACGCTGGTAAGAAACAAGTCTTAGACTAGTTAACTTGATGGTTGTAGCTTGTACACAGGTCTAAAGTGGGATTTGAAGTGTCTGTGGCCACCTCTATGAAGAATAGTGTTAAAATCATATATCGTTCATTGTAACATTGATCAGTGCTCACTGCTCACTCGGAGCTGGATTTGTGATATAACATTGTAGAGGAGAGGTTGAAACCAGAGATCATCTAGCCTAAAACCTTATGTCTCTCTTAGTTCCTTCTGTTTGAAAAAATGGCAACATCCCAACAGTTACTTATGCAAAGTTCTAGAAACTACCTTTGACCTTCAGTTCTCACATTCAATAGATGCCCCAGTACTGTCAGTTCTGAACCCAAAATGAATCTTGATTCTTAATTTTTTCCATCTTTGCTGCCACCATCTTCGAACTCTTATTTCTTACCAATTTTTTTTTTCATTAGCCTCCTATCTGGCCTCCCCACTTCTGTTTCCCTCCTTAATAATTTATTAACTCAGTATCCTAAATGATATTTTAAAATGTTTTTAAAGCTCTTTCGCTTTTAAATTTTTTTATTTTGAAATGATTTTGTATTTATAAAAGTTACAAAATAGTGCAGAGAGTTCTCATATATTCTTCATCCAGCTTCTCCTAATTTTAACATTACATATATAACCAATTTTGGAAAGCGGGAAATTAACATTGATGTAATACTATTAACTAAGCTACAGGTCTTATTCAATTTTCACCCGTTTTTCCACTAATGTTTCTGGTCCAGGATACAATCCAGTGACCCACATTACATTTGCTTGTCATATCTCTTTAGTGGCCTTCAATTTGTGACAGATCTTCAGTCTTCCTTTCATAACATTGACATTTGTTAAAAGTACTGGTCAGTTCGTTTATAGAATGTTCCCTAGTTTAGGTTCCTCTCTTGTTTTCTATGACTAGATTGGGTTATACATTTTTAACAAGAATTATCACAAAAGTGATGTTGTGTCCTTCTCAGTACATTCTGTCTGGGGCTAAATGCCTTGTTAAACATATAAATTTGATCATGTTACAAACCTTCAGTGGGTTTCCATTTCTCTGAGGGGTAAAAGGTAAACTCTTCTAAGATCCTGCATAATTTCCTGTTACTTTAATTCATGCCTTTTGTTAAGGACCAAGACAATTTAAAATTAAGAGGCTTAATTCTTGTTGAAAATAGAAGGAATTCCCCTGCTCCAACCTCTTATTCTTAGAACATTTACTTAGAAAACTTGTAATTGTTATTGTGAATAGTGCTGCAATAAACATGACAGACTGGATTAAGAAAATGTGGCACATATACACCATGGAATACTATGCAGCCATAAAAAAGGATGAGTTTGCGTCCTTTGTAGGGACATGGATGCAGCTGGAAACCATCATTCTTAGCAAACTATCACAAGAACAGAAAACCAAACACCGCATGTTCTCACTCATAGGTGGGAACTGAACAATGAGATCACTTGG
>NW_016804196.1:1844857-1870977 GCF_001698545.2 Rhinopithecus bieti | reverse complement strand
AAAAAAAAAAAAGAAAACTTGTAATTGTTAACTTCTTTCTCTGTCTCTGTGAAATATAATGTAAATCTTTTTGAAAGCTAAAGAAGCCTCTGGCCAGTTTTAGACCCAGACATATCTTTCTCAAGGACGTGGGAGCCATCTCTTTCAAATGGAATCAAGGAAGATAGTGCCCCTATTTCTCCATTTCTGTGGGAGGGCAGGTGCCTCGCTCCAAGTTGCAAAACTATCTCTTGTCATAAAGAGAAGTTTATTTTTCTGTGGAATAAAACCCGTAGTTAACACAGATGGTCACCTCAACTACCAAGTAAATTTAGGAAGAGCTATGTGTGACAAATGATGTTGCCAAGTCCTCTTACTTGAGAACTAGTTATTGTTTATCTTGATGACAAGTATGTACCACATGGTAAGAGGATGAGATGTCTTTTGAACTTTGGAATCTCTTGATGGATTACCTGTGATAGGTATCATATTCTTATTCAATGCTTTTTCAATAATAAGATGACTTTCTTTCTCTTCTAGTCTGTAGAGAGGTTTTCTGTGTTGGGAGGAGATTTTGTTTTTAATGATGTTTCCCCAACACTCTTTCCTGCGGACTTACTATGGCTTTCTTTCATGTTTCAAAAAGTGCAAAACTGTTGCTTGCTGTATAATCCTCTGCCTGAATTCCTCCACTTTTCTCCATCTCTTCATTTAAGTAGCTCCTTTCAATCTCCAGGACTAAGTTCAGATATAATCTCCCTAAAGACACCTTTCTCAACCACCCTGTCTAAGGAAGCCACCCCTTCCCGGGATTCTATCATATTATCCTGTTTCTATCTTGCAGAATATTTAATACAACCTGTAGTTATTTTACTTGTTAATTTGTTGATTTATTTATAGTGTTCTGTCCTCCACTACAATGCTAGCTGTAGCAGGAAGAGACTCCCCTCCAATCTGTCCAATCTCACCCCACCTGTCTTGTTTACGGTCGAAGCCTTCATACCTAGAACAGTGCCTGGCACGTAATAGGTGCTTGATGCATATTTGTAGAATGAACAAATGAAAGATGAGATTGATAAGCAGGTTAGGGTAGTTAAATAATGAAGATGTACATTTGCTTTTATCCTATTCTTTATCAACTTGTGGAAGTCTCAACAAATGAGTTTTTAGCAGTCTCTGTATTTAACAAACACATAAAATAATTATATTGAGGAAATAATACATGAAAATTCACCTTCATACTTGAACAAAAATAGGCCCAAATGCTTGTTTTGAAAAGGAAAATCTGTGATTTTTTAAAAAATCCACTCAAATATTTTAGGAAAGCTTTCATGTTAATTCTGGATACAGCTGGGGCCATTTGAATTGTAGCATTGACTAATTGGCCAGTGTGAACATCAATTAGTCCTGAATAAAGAGCAGGAGATGAATGCCAAGAAGGAGGAAGTGGAGACTCAGATTGTTCAGCAAATCTAGTAGAAATCTGCACATCCTGACAAAGAAGGGACCTTCTGCAGGACCCTTGAGATAGTGGAAGCCTTGAAGTTGCACTGATACTTGAAGGAAGGCTTAACACAGTGCTTCTCAACCTTAAGCATGCAGCAGAGTCCTCTGGAAGGCTTGTTAACACAGGCTTCTGGGTCTCATCCTAGAAGTTTCTGATTCTGTAGACCTTGGGCCCCAAGAATTTGCATTTTAACAAGTTCCCAAATGATACCGCTGACATTGGTCCAGGCTCTACACTTTGAGAACCACTGTTTTAAAGCATTGATTGACAAGAAGAACCTGCTGGAATTTGTTTATAATAGTGTTTTAAAATTTATTTTATTTAATTATTTAGAGATAGGGTCTTGCTCTGTCACCCAGCGTGGAGTGCAGTGGCGTGATCATAACTCACTGCAGTCTCCAACTCCTGGGCTGAAGCAATCCTCCCGCCTCAGCCCCCTGGAGTAGCTTGGCCTACCATGGCTAATTTTAGGTTTTATTTTATTTTTTAGAGATGGGGGTCTTGCTATATTGCCCAGGCTGGTCTCAGACTCCTGGCCTCAAGCTGTCTTTCACTTTGGCTTTGCAGAGTGCTGAGATCAAAGGCATGAGCCACCAAACCCAACCCTGTAACAGTCTTTTAAGAGTTGACACAGGAGAATGGCGTGAACCTGGGAGGCGGAGCTTGCAGTGAGCTGAGATCCGGCCACTACGCTCCAGCCTGGGCGATAGAGCAAGACTCCATCTCAAAAAAAAAAAAAAGAAAAAAGAAAAAAAAAGAGTTGACAATGGCCTGTCTCGCTGCTGGGCCATCTTAACAGCAACTCTTGGTTGGAGGCCGTCCCGCACCTAAGGCAGAAAGATGGTGGCTGCAAAGAAGACAAAAAAGTTGTGGAGTCGATCAATTCTAGGCTCTAACTTGTTATAAAAAGTGAAAAGCATGTGCTAGGGTACAAGCAGACTCTGAAGATGATCAGACAGGGCAAAGCGAAATTGGTTATTCTCTTTAACAAGCGTCCAACTTTGAAGAAATCAGAAACGGAGTACTGTGCAATGTTGGTCAAAACTGGTGTCCATCACTACAGTAGCAATAATATTGAACAGGGCACAGCATGAGGAAAATACTACAGAGTATGCACCCTGGCTATCATTGATCCAGGTGATTCTGACATCATTAGAAGCATGCCAGAACAGACTGATGAAAAATAAACCATGCAAAATTTCCCTTTAATAAAATTTGCCAGAGCTTGCTAAAAAAAAAAAGAGTTGACAATTTTTTTTTTAGTTAAACAAATGTTCCGTTTTTTTAACTGCCAAGGAAAAGGGTCTCTTTTTTCATGCTCCATTTTTAAAGGTCTCGTCTCTGTATCTCAGTTCTCATTTATTGAGCATATACTAGTTACTCACATTATTTTATTTAATCTTTAAGATTGCTGGGTAAATCCTTATTTTACCCATGAATTATTATTGTATTTTAGGTGACAGAACCAAGATTTCATATAGCATTTTCAATATCTTGCCTTATATCATGATGTAGAATTTCATTGCTCCCTACAGATCCGCTCTGGATTTCTATATACGATATTGAAGAAATCCGCTGAAAAGTTTCCCTAGGGGTTTTCCTCCTTAACTAGATCTTATTATATTTTGGTGGGTTAGTGGCCTTTATTCTCAAAACAAATAATTAAAATTCAAGATTCAAAGACAAAATATACCTATTTGTTTTAAGTAATAAACTATGTTTTCTCTGATTAGATGCATTAATCCTCACTCTGGAATCGTAGAATCTTCTGTTAGTAGTTTATTTTAAAATTTAATTGTATTTTAAGTTCCAGGATACATGTGCAGGACATGTAGTTTTGTTACATAGGTAAACGTGTGCCATGGTGGTTTGCGGCACCTGTCAACCCATCATAGGTATTAAGCCTCGCATACATTAGCTATTTATTCTGATGCTCTCCTTGCCCTCCACCACTCCAGTAGTGCGTTCTTGCCCTCCCTATGTCCATGTGTTCTCATTCTTCAGCTCCTACTTATAAGTGAGAACATGGGGTGTTTGGTTGTCTGTTNTTTTCCTCCTTAACTAGATCTTATTATATTTTGGTGGGTTAGTGGCCTTTATTCTCAAAACAAATAATTAAAATTCAAGATTCAAAGACAAAATATACCTATTTGTTTTTAAGTAATAAACTATGTTTTTCTCTGATTAGATGCATTAATCCTCACTCTGGAATCGTAGAATCTTCTGTTAGTAGTTTATTTTTAAAATTTAATTGTATTTTAAGTTCCAGGATACATGTGCAGGACATGTAGTTTTGTTACATAGGTAAACGTGTGCCATGGTGGTTTGCGGCACCTGTCAACCCATCATAGGTATTAAGCCTCGCATACATTAGCTATTTATTCTGATGCTCTCCTTGCCCTCCACCACTCCAGTAGTGCGTTCTTGCCCTCCCTATGTCCATGTGTTCTCATTCTTCAGCTCCTACTTATAAGTGAGAACATGGGGTGTTTGGTTGTCTGTTCCTGCGTTAGTTTGCAGAGGATCATGGCTTCCAGCTCCATCCATGTCCCCGCAGAGGACATGATCTCATCTGTTTTTATGGCTGCATAGTATTCCATGGTGTATATGTACATTTCCTTTATCCAGTCTATCATGAATGGGCATTTGGGTTGATTCCAAGTCTTTGCTCTGGTGAATAGTGCTGCAGTGAACATACGTGTGCATGTGTCATTGTAATAGAATGATTTATACTCCTTTGGATATATACCCAGTAATGGGATTGCTGGGTTAAATGGTATTTCTTTGCTCATGAATTCTCTAAGCTTCTAGGTAGTGTGATTATTGGCCAGTGGTTCACTTCTGACCAGTGATATAGCTGCTGCTTCCACAGGGCTCTCTGACTCCAGGATTAGGCCTCTTTTTGCTAGAATGCTTCTCAGCCTGAGAGACAACAAATTTTAAGCCTAATTGGTAACACCTTGAGGTATTATATGACTGAAGTAGATATTATTCATCAGCCTGAGGTGAGCCTGATCTAACATAGAAGACGAGTTAAGACGAAAGTCCTAGTGTGAAGTGCTGCATCTAGGTGTTCTGTTACCTAAGAAACATAGTAGCCTTGTTTCCCAAGAAGTATTTTAAAGATAACTCTAGCAAAGCATTCATTTTCTACATGAGTCTGAGTAATTTGTCTAAGTGGTAAAACCAAACTGACCTTTTGCTTAATTGCCTACATAATTCAATGAATTCTCTATCGAGAGACATTAAGACCAAACAAGTTCTCTTTAACATCCCAGAAATGGATCACCTTGAAAATCTCTGAAAAACAAATAAAAAGAAGCAAATGACTGAGTTCATAATTGTTTCCCTTTCTGTAAGCCAAAATTGATGGCCAGGAGGAAGGCATTGAAGCCAGTACATGCTGACACTATTTGTAAGATCTTGATATTTTAGACTTGTATTGCACCATTCATCCTAGGATCATAAAAATGGTTGTTAAAATTTATACCATATTAGTCTGATTAACCCTGAGAAGGGTAAAAATAAAGGATTGAGTAGAAATATTTATTTCACAAGGGTTGGGACTTTAATATACAGAAAGCTGCATAAATCTGCAGATGTTCTAATTAGATTCAGCTGAACTGCTTCAGAATGCACGATAACATGGATTTACTCTGCCAACTACTAAGAATAACTTTTCTGGTGTAAAAAAATGTTCAAGTTTCAATATTGAAACATAAAATACCCCAGCCCAGGGGATAGATTCTTTTCACATCAATTTCTTCATTGGCTCAAATTTCTCTAGCAGTTAAGTTGCTCCTTTATTATAAGACTTAAACAGAATTTTCTAAATGGTACCCTAATGGTACTCTTCCCAGGTTATAGTACCTGGAATCCTATTTTCTGTTAATAGTTAAACATTAACCTTAGATCACTGTAATACCATCAGGCAAGTTATTCATATGGTGCTTAATTTACAATCAGGGAGTAGTTTAGGCCATGAGAAAATCTGGTTCATAAAGAGGATGACATTAAGGAATCAAGAGATGTATTTCATGAAGTAGTTTTGCTAGTCAATTTCCTTTTCTTTTTTTTTTTTCCTTGAATATATGCTGGTTTTTAAATCTCAGGAAAGTTATTCCTTTGTGCTGGCAGGGGAAATCTGTGTTGTCCTACAGTTGGAAGTATTTCAGTAAATCTTATCAGAGAATTTGCTGAGGCCCAAGTTACACCCAGGGTGAAGAATGAGCCTTCCTCTGGCATGAGAATCCTACTGGATCCCCAGAGGCATGGGAATCCCTTTGGTGTCCAACTTTGCAAAGTTCCATCAGTACCAGAATGCTTTCCACTTCCACAGAACCTGGCTGTCGGATCCAGCTGCGCCTTTAATTTATCTGTTTCTAGGTCTGAGAAGGCAAGGTGAGGGAAAATGTCTCTTTACAAAGGGAGTCAAGGGGAAATGTGAGAGAGGCTGTGACTAGAACCTCATGTTCCATTGCCTGCCCCTTAGACAAACCCAACTTCAGTCAATATTCCCTCAATTATATTTGATAAGCCAACCTATTATCCTTAATTAAAATGTTGGCAGGCAGTATTCATGTGAATTTTTGCCAAGGATTTATTATAATCTCCTTGTTTTATGGTTTCCTGTTTTGAATAGTGAAAGAATAATTTCATAAACCCTTCTGAAGGAGAGTCTCTTGTAAATGCAAATTTTATCTCCTTCGTAATCTTTTGGATCTCTGTGAATTTGCATGGAACAAAATACATTGCTCAAGTATGCTGTGTTTTAATTTATTAATAAAAACAAAATAGTTGTGAAAGGCATTTGTAGGAAATTGATTTGAAATAGATATTACCATGGCATATGCATTAGTCTGCAACATTAGGAACAATGAACATGGAAAATCAACATTATTTATAGAATTACCAGCTACCTATTACTGTAGAATCTGAAGTCAGGGATATTATAAATATGTAGAGTCATGTCCTAGCATTTACATTTAACCCTTGGTTGTCTAGTGTCTAAGTCACTTTATCTTGTTTCCCTGTTATCCTATACATAAATATATGTGTGTAAACACACACACACCTGATCATTGATATAAAAACAGCAACAACAACAAAAACTGGTCACTAATGTATAGAGCCCAGTTGTGCCTGTAACATAAAAGAACTCAATAAATGTGAGTTCCCTCTTCCCATCCTAAATCCCTTTTCTTACTTCTTGGGCATTTTCCTTTCTCTCCTCACTTTTATCAAAGGATAGGTTGGGAATTTAAAAAAGATGGAACTGGAATAAGCTTATTAGAATGCTTTGCAGCACACTGCACAAGGAAATATTGGCAGATGAGTTTGAACATGGGTAAAATAAGTACGAGAATGATTAGTGCCTCTTCTCATTCCAAGATAGTGTCCTCTATTAGCATGGATGCTGGAGATGCAGCTGCACGGAGAGCATAGTCTGATATGCCAGAGGTAGGAGATATTCCAGAGAGGGCCAGCCCTTCAATGCATCAGATCAAATGTTCTCAGCCCGAGGAGGCCAATCCCTCAACTCTAAGGTTAAGTCTAAATAACAGCCACTTCCTCTTTCCCACTAAATACTTATTATGAGTCAGGCCCTTGTCATTTGGGGTTTCAAGCCAATGATAATAATCTTTCAGTTTATATCGAATACCGCTGGGACACCAAAGACCGACCAGAGCTCATTCTTTGGTTCTCAATCCCAAGATAGCCTTTATTATATGGTCCAAGACGAATAACTTCCTAACACTATCACTTGATGTCTTTACACAGGAACATTTGCCTCCTGTGAATTGAATCCTAGAAATAAAATTGTGCAGGTATCAGGGTGACGCATTTACCTGAATCTGGCAGAAGCACTTTCGACACGGCTGACACAATTATGGAACAAGAGGACGGTAGAGGTTGTGTTCCCTTTTGTCTCTTTTTCAACTACAGAAATTACACTGTGGTAGCAGGATCTCCTGAAAATCTAGGTTTGATAGACATTCCGTCTCCCTTTGCTCATTTTCACTTGCACGTAATCTCAGTTATGTGACACATACCAGAGAAGAGAGTCCTGCTTTTGCCTTTAGGTCTTTTGCAAGTTAACTGAAGAAAAGAATGAATTTTCAGATTGACTGTTATCTCACTGATCATATCTGCCCCCAAGTTAAGCAGTATCTACTTTGCCTTGCTGTGTCTAGACCTGACAGTCTAGACAAGAGTTAATGCTCATTAGCAGGCTGGAGAGGCCCCATGGATCTCCTTTGCCAGAGAGTGTGATGTTTTCCTCTTCTGATAGAATTTGGAAAGAGGCTGCGACCACAGGTCAGGGAGGTGGACATGCAACAGGAAGCAGTCCTATTGTCCCTCACTTGGTAGCAATCTCACAGTACAGCAACACATCCAACTCCCAGGGTAAAAGCAGGTGTTTTGCTTTAATTAAGACCAACAAAGACTTTTCTGTTCTCAATAGGCTTATATTTTTAGACACTAAGGTAAGGAGGAAGAGAACATTATCCCATTCTGTGCATAAAAATAAAGATTCAGCATGAACTGCATAATTAAGAACTGAAAGGGGGAAATGCAATTCAGTTAAAACTGACAGAGTAATACACGGAATCAATGGCTTTATTTGGTGCTTAATGATGATACTGTTTTCATTTCATTATACATGAGTCATAACCAGCTTTGCCTTAGTTTAATTGTATTTTTTACAGAGTAAACCAAAGTATGCAATTTGCAGTAGACTCGTCAATTAAAAAGAGGCTGATTTAAGATGATCGTAAATTGGTCCCTGAGACTGAAACCAAATTTTTTCCCTTCCAATATATTAACTTATTGGAATCGTGAGTAATTTTAGGCAGGGGTGGAGAGAGGCATTGGTGGGGGAGGTGAAGATTAGTGAACAAATATTAAAGACTGATTTCCATGAAAAAAAATGACAGTAGTATGTTTTCCAGTGGGGAAATGATACGGTGATATATTTTTGATCCAGTGAGCTGAACAAAACATGATGGGATTTTGGGCTGGAGAAGCAATGTATAAAATGAATCATGATATTGACACAAAATCAAGTGTAACAGGGAGATACCATTTCCATATGTGGCCTTCTAGATATATGGATTTTAAAACTGGAACATGAGACCCAAGGAAAGCAGAAAGAAGAGGTTAAATTAGAAGTTATGCTACTCGAGTACTTTGTGGAATTAATGGTGGAATATAGAACATGTTGCTGTGAGGAACATTCACTAAACTTCTCAGACGTCCTGCTCTGTGGGGTACAGACAATTGCTGGTGTTCTGTGAACCCCGCTGAAAACCCGACGTGAATTAGCAGTGAATGACTATGCAGTCAGGGTCTGAGAGATTGGTCACTGCAAAATGTGTCTGACTTATGTCTTCATTCCATTAGTCATGTGGATAAAAGTTTCATATTTTTCATGCTTGACTAAACTTCAAATGTACTGTATGAACAGGTAGATGAAGGTATTCTCATTTACCCATGACAACTCTGTGCTCCTCAAAAGCTGATAAGTTTGGGCCACAGAAATAGTAATTTTCCCTTCATTGTGGGGTCAAAGGGACCACCCTGTCCTCCCTGGGAGACTTGTGCTGGCCACTCAGAACATAGTGATATAGGCTAGATCTTTGCACAGTAAATACATCCTTCTAACTCATTTCTATTTGTTAGTATTAGTGTAATCTTCTTTCTTACTGGGCCATGCTTCTTTGTGACTCTGCCATGCTGACTATGCCATTGATTCCTGTGGAGTGACCTGGAGTGGACAGAGAAAAGCAAAGCTAACGGAAAAGTATATACTCAGGAGTCTCAAAGTGCACAAATGAATAAAACAGGAAGGCCTGTGCTCTGTAGATAGGGGAGACCATCTTAAATTCATAATAACTCATCTGTAAGAACCATTTTTATATCTTCTTAAATATCTAATATTTTCCTCTTTTTTTTGTTGTTTTACACATTGAAAATAAAATGTCAATATCAGCAGAAAGATTTTTCAGACACTTCCATAGATTATCCCTTAAATACTTGGCTCATGATTTAATCTGCTAATTATGATCTCCTGATCATAACCAGCTATTTGAGTAAATATGTACATATATATGTATATAAATTATTTTAAGAAGACCATAATTAAATTGATATTACTCTTTCCAGGTTCTGGAATTATTGTTGGCAAATTACATAATTTTTATAGGATGATTAGAAACAAGAACTATCATTTACAAAGCAGATAAAACTATAAAATTAGAGTAAATAAGACATGTACTATGTATGATTCGTATACTAGTTGTGACAGACAAATATTGATCCATTAAGACTCTCATTCATTACAGCCTGTGAACAGCACAGTGCAATTGCTAGATGGCTACACGGGCTAGGGATGTAGTTAATTGGTATGAAGCCATAAGTTACGCTGTCCTTGTTAGGATTCAGACAAATAGCCTTGATCTTGTTGCACTCTGACTTAGCTAGCAGAGCAAGTGAATCACAGGTGGAAGACTACATTTGTTTGGAGTTATAGCATTCATTCATTCTTGTATTAATTCCTACATTCAACAAAAATGTTTCATGCATCTTTTAGGATTCAGACATTGTACTAAATGCTACATACTTCTTTTAATAAACACTTTATAGTACTTACTATGTGCCAGGCATTGACTCATTTAATTCTCATAATTACGCTATGAGGTGTGTTTCCCTCATTTTACAGATGAGGAAACTAAGTCACAGAGGTTGAGTAACTTTCCTAAGATTGCATGGCTAGTAACTGGCAGAGCTGAGATTAGAACCCAGGCAGGCTGGCTCCAAAGTTCATGTTCTTAACCACAAGACAGACATAGTCTGTGTCCTCCTGGAATTTATAGTCCAGAGGGAATACAGACAATAAACAGATGAGCAAGAAAGAGACAAAAAATGATGAGCAGTAATAAGGCTATAAAAACGATGAGCTGTAACAAGCAAGGTAGTGCAAGATGATGGGTGGCTGCATAGGGTGGTTGGGGAAGTGACATTTACATGGAGGCAGGATTGGTTAGAAGGAGCCAGTCAAGGAGCCCTGAGAGTATCCAGGCCCTGGGAAGGCCTTGAATGCTCAAGAAACTCCACAGAGCTGCAGGGCTACAGCAGGCATCATGTGCTTTGTTACCTCAGGAGCGGGTGGGCCAGGCCAAGAGGACTCTGGGCAAACTGCCTGAAAGAAACTTCATGAGGCAGAGAAAATTATTCTCCTGAATGAGATAAAATATTCCTTCAGTATGGGGAGGTTGGATAAGGATGGGAAATAGATGGAAGGGGAGTAAGGAGGGCAGAGATGTAGGTGGGTTCCAGAGAAAGTCTTAGGGAAGTAGTCAGCCTCCAAGAATCCAGAAGATACTGAGATTGGGGCAATCTGTTTCTTATATCCTGGGTTAGATGCCCATGGAAGCAATACCTACCTCTCCCACTAGAGTAACTGGCAGCACATTATATATGGGGTCTTGGATAATTTCACAGAGACTCTGGTGCCTCAGTACAGCATAGAAACCAAACAGTTCATGGTCCCCGGGAACATACATAGTGGCAAGAACAGCCAGGCTTGAAGGGATAAACAGACAGCAGTAAGGGATGTCTCAGAGGAGACTGTGTGTGGACAAATTGCAAATGCCCTCAGCAATGTCTTACTACTATGAAGGCTTCCCCTGGCCCCAGGAAGTTAGGTCAACCCCAGGAAAAGCAGAGTTGCTGTTTGCTGGGGATTAACTGCCTGCTACCTCTGCAGGATAGAGGCTCAGAATGGAAAGGGAATAACGAAAAAATAAAGTTGGTCTCTTGCACATGTGCATTTATGGATTGAAGTTCCTACCTGCTTCATGTGGAGATATCTTCCAGGTTTGCTAAAAATTCACCTGCAGCATGTATCCACACCCTGGGTTGATTACAAACTCTAGGATGAAAGCCAAGTCATCTGGAGGCAACATGTGTAAGCCTGTGGGAGAGCTGTCTAACAGAAGGGAGCTCCATTCCTAGAAGTCACTGTTGATTCTGGAACTATCAGTGGGCTGTGATGAGGCTGAGTTTGAAAAAGTATAAGAGAATGTGTTAAGCCCTCTGAGCAGATAAAAACTGGTCTTAAAAAAAAAGGGTGAACAGGTGAAGGTACCCATAGAGGTTTTAAAAAATTATTAATTTTTAGTAAATTAAATTATTGATTTCCAGAATTGATTTCCTAGAAAGGAAGAGTTCGGAAAATGAATTTTATGACTTTTAACTTGGATGGTGATTTTTCTGAATGAACTAATATTCTTTCTGGAGAGGAAAGGGCAATACTATTAATAGCAGCAGCCACTAGAGAGAGAGAGTACTCTTCTGTAGTCTCTCTAAGAAATAGCTATTAAGGTTATAGTGAATTGAATCCCCTCAATGGTGCTTGTTCCTAATTGACCAAGATGTACCTCTCCACATGGTGTGCGTGCATGAACACACACACACACACACACACACACACAGTGTGTGAGCACAAAGGAGGGATACTGTGCCTGGTGAGAGATTGAGGAACAATCTTCACTTCACTGCAAGGCCTTGCATGAACACACACACACACACACACACACAGTGTGTGAGCACACAGGAGAGATACTATGCCTGGGGAGAGATTGAGGAACAATCTTCACTTCACTGCAAGGCTGGTGCACAGTCTCAGAGGGAGATGGTTTCTAACAGTATCGAAAAAGTAGCTGGGATTACAGGCACGTGCCACCACGCCCAGCTAACTTTTGTATCTTCAGTAGAGACGGGGTTTCACCATGTTGGCCAGGATGGTCTCGATCTCCTGACCTCATGATCCGCCCACCTCAGCCTCCCAAAGTGCTGGGATTATAGGCATGAGCTGCTGCATCTGGCCAAGGTCATAGAATTTTTTTAGTGAGAGCATTTGAACATTTTATTTTTTTTACTAGTAGACAAATTTATTTCAAAAAAATATAAAGCACATATGACAAAACATTAACATCTGTGATCAGAGTATGGGATCTTTTTAATTTCAGAATTTGGAGGTAATACAGATTTTGGAGTTGATAAGGCTGGAATGTGACCAGGGGCATCAGTGGTTCAGGTGATGTGAAGGAGAAGGTCATTGGAGGTAAGGAGATCAAAGAACCAACAATCCAGGGTTGGGAGGGGTCATCCACGCATGTATGGAAGGCATCGAAGAAGAAGACAGTCATTAAGGTGCAGATGAAGATGACTCAGTCCTAAAAACTCACATAATAATACCTAATGTTTATTCAGTGCTTATCAAGTACCAGGCACTGCACTATGAATTGTATATATCATTGTTACATTCATTTTACAGATGAGAACAATGAGGGTTACAAAGGTTGGTAAACTTTCCCAAGCACCACTGCTAGTGAGTGTCAAGTCTGTTAGTTCTCAGACCCAGACAGCCTGGCCCCAGAGCCGTATTCTTTTTTTTTTTTTTTGAGACGGAGTCTCGCACTCTGTCGCCCGGGCTGGAGTGCAGTGGCTGGATCTCAGCTCACTGCAAGCTCCGCCTCCCAGGTTTACGCCATTCTTCTGCCTCAGCCTCCGGAGTAGCTGGGACTACAGGCGCCCGCCACCTCGCCCGGCTAGTTTTTTTTTTTTTTTTTGTATTTTTTTTAGTAGAGACGGGGTTTCACAGTGTTAGCCAGGATGGTCTCGATCTCCTGACCTCGTGATCCGCCCGTCTCGGCCTCCCAAAGTGCTGGGATTACAGGCTTGAGCCACCGCGCCCGGCCAGAGCCGTATTCTTTACCACTTTTCTCTCAGTATCTGTGAATGATGTAACTATGATAAGGGGACAGAGGGTAGAGGGTACAGTGTGAACCTTAAAGAAGTGGGAGGTTTTGCAAGGGGAGGAGGAAGAAGTCTTGAACAACTCAAAGTCTTGGCCTTGAGGCATGAGGAGTGTGAATGACTAATAGTCTCCACTGAAGGTAGCTGCAGATTCTAGACAGCGGTTTCCTCCAGGGGAACACAGGTTCCTCTTAGGGCAAGGAGGTGGAAGGACCATTGTAAGAAAAGGTGGAGAATGTTGAAATACCCCAAGGCCATGCAGGAGGGTGGATGGAGAGACAGGGTGAGGGAGGTAGTCAGATGCAGAGATTACACGTAGTGAGGGCCAGGTGGGCTTGGCCCTCTGGCAGCGACATTGGTAAACACCATGGAGGCCCTGAGGAGTTCGTTGCTCTACCTCTATTGAGGCAGCAAGTGGTGAAGCAGTGAGCGTATTTCTTCCTAGAGCTGCAGTGACAAAGTACCACAAGCTGAGTGGCTTACACAGCAGTAATCTATTGTCTTACAGTTCTGGAGGTTGGAATTCCAAGATCAAGGTGTTTGGAGGGTTGGCTCCCTCTGAGGGATGTTCCAAGCCTCTCCTTTGGCTTCTGGGCGTTTACTGGTGACCACTGGCATTCCTTGGGGTGTAGAAGCCTCACCCCAATCATTGCCTTCTTTCTTGCATGACACTCTTCCTGTGTGTGTGTGTGTCTGTGCACAAGTTTCCCATTTTTATATGAACCCCAGTCATATTGGATTAGGGCTCACCCTAATGACCTCATCTTAACAACTAATTACATCTGTGAGAACCTTGTTTCCAAATAAGGTTGTGTTCTGAGGTTCTGCAGGGTAGAACCTCAACATGGAATTTTGAGGAGACAATCCAGACTATATAACTGTGGTATTAGAGGTACTGCTCACTCCTGGCCACTCACATTCGATTGGGAATCTGTTCTGAGCACCTGAGCATTCAAGACAATTTCTGGGTATAGCAGGGAACATACAAATGAATGAAACAAAATCCCTGGCTTCCAGGGCCTGAACTTGGGGGAGGTAGAGGGAGTGGCTAAAGTATGACAAACTCAGACGCCTAAAACACAAGTCAGATCTGATTAATGCTGTAAGTGAGATACCATCAGATTATTACGTAAATTAAAAAATTAATGAGAAGGAGAGTAGGGCTTCGGACCTAATTTGGTTTATTTTTAAATTTTACAGGTAAGGATTCTTAGTTCTAGAAATGTTAAATGGCCTGCTGCAGGTCTGCCAACTGGAAATCTCTTTCAATTACACCATGTATATAAACACACACCCAGCCCCATTTTCTATTATGTCAAATGTCTTTGAGATGTATTTTTTAAAAATTATTTTTATATGACTGATCAGGAAAATGATTACCTAAACTTACTAACATGAAGTAGCAAATAATGTTTAAAGGAAGTCAGAGACATTTCTATCTATGACAGTGACTGAGCTGTTGACTAAATATTGACTATAAATCTTCAACCACCCACTATCCCCAGGTGCCAATCTGCCTACAGCTATACACAATTTATATAATTTGTATTTGATGCCAAAATGCACTGTTAGTTTCTTGCATCCTTAAAAAATAAAACCATTAGCCACCTTGAACCACTGCAGTCTTCTTCTCCAAATGTCCTTCACTTTCTTAAGTGAGGTCAGAGTAGCCTACCTGGGAGAAATGGCTGGGCTCTATGCAAAGCCCTGGATTCTTCACTGCATTGACAAATAAACACTGACAATTCCAGATTTTAAAAATACAAGGTCAAGCTGGGAGCCATTTGATAACTGTGGGAAGCAAAATATCTGTCCTGAGTTTCCTAGGTGGGTATGGCTGGATTTGATGGGCACTGTGAAGTGTGGTGTGGAAAGCCTAGGAAAAGAGAAAGAAGATAAGGGGCAGTTGATCTTCCCCTTTTTTGGTTTATAGTGAAATTTTCCCAAGAAAGTGAAACTATCTTAGGAACATGGCAACAGAGAGTAAGAAGAAGAAATCTGGAATCAATTCAACATTGAATTTCTGATTTACAGCATACAAATGGAAAATAAAACTGGCTTCATTATGGACAACATTTAGGAGATAAGGCCACCGGGTTCAAGAGGTTCAAGAGGTTCTCAGCATCAGAATTCCAGAGTTTGCTGTAAATTTGACCCGGGCAGTCGCCACTGGGGATGAGACTGCCCTCTTGTTCCTGGAAGTGAGGTGCAACAGCCAGACAGTGCACCACCGAGTCTCTGATTTGGGAAGGACAAATATAGCAGGAAAAAAATGCCTTCTTTCCTGGTTCAAAATTTGTGATGAATTATGCACATATTTACCATAATAATTAAAAAGTCCTTAAAACTCTTCATCTCTTTCTTATCGATTGTCAAGTAATAGAGTAGCAAGTCCTTATTCTAGCCTTTCCTTCCTTCACTCAAGATGCTTCAGTGTGTGATCATGTCAGTCTCTAAAATGTGTTTAATATGTAGCAGAGATACAATGATGAGGAAGGGAGACATAGTCCTTGTCCTCAGCGTGGAGATGGAGATGGATAGTCATGATATAATCTAGAAATACGTAATTCCAAGCTGTAACAAGGTGACTGAGGAAGAATGAAGAGAACTGTGAGAGTACAGCCTGTCCTCTGTATCCATGGGGATTGGTTCCAGGACTCCCTGTGGATACTTCAACCCCTCGAGTCATTTACAGCCAGCCTGTATCCACAGCTTCTGCATCTGCAGATACCGACTGTATACAAAAGGGGAGCTGATTTAGAGTGAGTAAACAGGGAAGACTTCCCTGAGGACATGACATCTGTGCTGAGTGCGTAAAGGTGTAGAGGTATTAATAGGCACAGTGTGGAGATGGGAGGTGGAGTGTGAGCAAAGAAGGTTCCAGACAGAGAACAAATGCAAAGGAGCAAGGCTGGAGTCGGGAGTGGGGTAGGGCGGGAACAGAAGAACTGAAATAAGGTGACTAGATCAAGTGGGAGAGAGAGGCAAGAGAGGGGGCTGGAGGTGCGAGCATATCAGGCAAGGGCAGTAACCTTTCTGAGCAATGGCAAGCTATTACAATTTTTAAGTGAGGAGCAAAAGATTCAGATGCTAGCATTGTAGGACTCTCCCCACAGCTGCAGTGTGGAAGATCAGCAGGAGGAAGGCATGAGAGGAGACTGGAGGACCAGGAGAGAGAGGATGTTGCAGAGTAATGATGAAGTTGGAGGAAGGGCATCGGGTCAAGAAATATTGAGGAGGTAGAATAGTTTTAGAATCTGCTTTTTCCACCTGACATATTGCGGATCTCTTTTATTTATTTTAAATTTTGCCTGTTTTCATTTTTTATTGGATTGTTATGTTTTCTTTTTCATTTGTTTTTTTTTTTTTTTTTTCATTTTAAGTTCCAGGATACATGTACAGGATGTGTAGGTTTGTAAAAATACGGAATGCTTCACGAATTTGCCTGTTACCTTTGTGCAGGGGCCATGCTAATCTTCTCTGTATCATTCCAATTTTAGTACATATGTGCTGCTGAAGCGAGCACTGTGGGTCTCTCTCTACATTTCAAAAATGTTGATCTCCATCCCAGCACTTTGGGAGGCCGAGACGGGCGGATCACGAGGTCAGGAGATCGAGACCATCCTGGCTAATACGGTGAAACCCCGTCTCTACTAAAAAATACAAAAAACTAGCCGGGCGACGAGGTGGGCGCCTGTAGTCCCAGCTACTCGGGAGGCTGAGACAGGAGAATGGCGTGAACCCGGGAGGCGGAGCTTGCAGTGAGCTGAGAGCCGGCCACTGCACTCCAGCCGCCCTCCAGCCTGGGCGGCAGAGCAAGACTTCGTCTCAAAAAAAAAAAAAAAAAAAAAAAAAAAAATGTTGATCTCCATAATCAGGTCTCTATGATAGTTCCTTGTATGGATTAACTATTACATATTCAATAATCTCCTGATGGACTTTTTTTCAATTACAAATGACTCTGAAATTTGTATCATGTATTAATTGTCTGATTGTTCCCTTAATGGATATTTTATATTAGTTGCCAAACCAACTCTCAGAAACATACTAGTTTATTCTCTCACTGATAGCGCATAAGACTTCCATTTTCTATCCCCTTTTGAACCCCAGCGTATTGTCAGTCTTTTTTATTTTAGCTGGCTAATAGGTAAACACAATTCAATATTTTAACTTGCATTCTTTGATTACTCATGAGACTGGCCATCTTTTCATGTGTTTACTGATCATTTATATTTGTTATTTTGTAGTTTATCTATTTCTTTTGCCTATTTATGTCTCAGGATATTCTTTTCCCTGTTGATGAAACATAACTTTTTTGTAACCCTTTGTTGTATGTATGTAGCAAGAGTGTTTGCTAGATTTTTGTTCACCTTTTAATCTTCTTGACAGGGTTTCCTATTCTACTTTGTTCTGCTTTTACCATATATATATTTCTTTTCACTTCTAAGTAGCGTCTGTCATCTGTCAGTGGTTTTCTTTATGGTTCTAGTTTTGTTGATACATTCAAAAGGCCTTCCTCACTGCAAGGCTAGAAAAAGGTTTTCCAATGCTTTATTTTCTATTATGAATTTACTTGGAATTCAGTGTGAGGAGTAAGGGAGGGATACTTACTTATTTAGCAAGCACCTAGGCAATTGTCCTAATACCTTTTCTTGAATAACCATTATTTCCTTCCCTATTAGAAATGCTATCTTTTTTATTTACCAAATCCCCAAATACACTTGAGCTCAATTCTGAACTCTGTATTCTGTTTTTGATCTCTCATCCTGTGCCAGATTCACGCTGTTTTAATTACTGTTATTTTGTAACACAGTTTTTATATCTGGCAGTGCGGTTTTATCCACATTATTCTTCTTTGTCAAGTCTTCCTGGTTATTTTTAAATATTTATTCTTCCAAATGGATTTTAGAATTATTTTCCCAACTTACACAAAAATATCCTGTCACAAGTTTGGTAGGAGTTAAATTACATTTATACGTTTGCTTTACTCTAGCATTCTGGGTCATTATAAGTTTTTTCAAATAGTGACTGAAGTAATTTAATTTGTAATCAAGTAAAATTTGGCATATATTGTGACCTATCTTTCTGAAATATATGAGAAACTGACAAGCTGTATATTATGTAATTCACTAAATCACTGTATAGTTCTAGATGGATTTATTCATTCCACAAATATTTACTGAGCTAAGCATATGCTGGGTGCTGTTTTGAGTGCTGGGATACATGGTGAATGGGCAGGATCCCTGTTCTCATATTCCAGAGGGGAGAAGCAGTGGAGCTTGCCTTTGACAACAGATGGGGTGGGGGTAAGGGTGGGAAGGCCACAGTGACTGCAGACAAGTCTTTCCAAAAATACTTGCTTGGAAAAGAAGAAAGGAAATTGAGTGGCAGTTGGTCATGGGGCAAGGAAGGTTTTGTTTTGTTTTTAAGGTGACAGTCACTGGAGCATATGTATGTGCTGCAAAATGATCACCAGAGAGAAAATAAATATACAGAAGAGAAAGGAGATGCTTGTAGGATCCAGCTCCTTGAAAGTGAAAGTAGGTGGAATGTACTCCACAAGTGGCGTGTTAGCTTTTGATAGAAGGAGCAAATTAATAATAGAAATTTCAGAAAGAGTGGGCCCAGATACAAGCAGATTAGTGTTTATATCACTACAGAAATTAAAGAGGTGTTTTTGCATGGGCAGTAACCACATTTATACTACTATACTAACTATTCATCCATTTCAGCAAAAATGGAGATGTTTTATTCCAGTGTTAAGCTTAGACATCATAACTTCTTTGTTGGAAACTGAATTTTATAGGGCTGAAAGCAGTGCTTAGAACAGTGTCTGGGACACATATGACACTTAATATTTATTGAATAAGTACACAAATTCATTTTATATTGCTGAATGGAATTTTCATACTGTCTAGGTGATATCATATCTCCTGTACAGAACTGTCCTGATTCTTAGTACTTCCATGTCAGTATGTAATATTTGTGTAACTTCACCATAGGCTATAGTAGAAAAGGCATTGAACTTAGAGACAGAAGGCTTGGATTCAATCATCTGCCTTGCCAGTTTGTAGTTACTTAAAGCTGGGGAAGTTACTTAGCTTCTCTGGGTTTTACTTTTCTCATCGTAAAATGAGCCAATTGGGATAAATCCGTGTTTTTCAATCCTTTTAAACTGTTGGATATTTTCTTTGTATGAAAGGTTTTCTGGAGCCTACTATGTAAAGCAGGTAATCGAGGACTCCTCAGACTTAAGTAGAGATGTGAGAAGGGGAGCCCCACCCATCCTGCAGCAGTGTCATTGAGCCTGTCTCAACCATGCCTTCATTTTGCTGTGAGGGGACCCTGAATGAAGCTTCTCAGAGCAGAATTTACAGAACTCATAAGATGAGCTCTAAGGGCTTTAAGAATTGCATAAACTATGGCATGTGCTACCTGATGTGATTTTAATCATCCTGTGAAGTAAAGAGTGCATGGTACTATTATGTCTGTTTCACAGATGGGAAAACAAGGTTCAGAGTTTATCATTGGCTGTAATTTCTTGCCTAGTAGATGGGAGGAGCAGAGATGAGAGCCCCAGTCCTTTTGTTGCCATCAAATGATTTCCCTCATCTGGCTTTCTGTTGATTCAGTGAAGACTCTGACTAAAATACCCGAAAGAATTTCTAACTTGTATTACTGTTCACATCCACACGCATGTCATAAAATCACTTAAAACTGTTTGCCTAAATGTTTTTCCACACCTGAATTAGCTAAGTTACAGAACCTTTAATCAAATTGTGAAAAATAATGAGCTGTGAGGAATCATTATAATTTCTCAACAGAAATCTCTAAAATGCAAATCAAATGAATTGGCTGAATACTTAAATCCGTTTAATTTTGAAATTAGTTTCATTTTTGAAATAATCTTCAGATTGAGACAGATGAGGCATGCAGTCCTACTTATTGTGAACCGTGGTAAAATAAGAAATCAGTTTTAACCCAAATGCATATTGAGAAATTAAAAGTTAATGAAGACTAAACATTGAGTTGGAAGGGATTGACAGTTGGGGTTACCACATCAGATAAGGGCTGTCACTCCAGATTAGCTGTCCTTCCCCTAGTATGTGCTCTACTCTCATGTTTGAGTTTCTACATGCTGATCTTTCTCTTGGAACACTCTTCTTGGCCAGATAAAAATATTACTCATCCATCAAGGCTCATTTCATAAACTGCTTCCTCTGTTTAGCTCACTCATCCTCATGGCGCCTCCTCCTTCCTGGACAGAATTAATCTTCTCCTTCCCCTGTGAACTCCCCTAGAACTTTGCACTGTAGGTATAGCACTCTTTACACTGGCATATAGCTAGCTGTAAAATCTGTCCTCCTTGCCAGGTTTTAATTTCTGCAAGGGAGGAGAACATTAAATATTGTAAGGGGTTTTTCCCCCACTATAAAAGTAACATACACTCAGTGAGACAAAATTGGGGAAAATGCAACAGAATTTAAAATGAAAAAGAGTCATTTCACTTATCCATTGCCCCTATACAATCAGTGCTTAGAATTTGAAATAATTCATCTAATGTTTCCTCCACCATGGACAAGCATTGAGTTTAATTGGGTAGATATTGTTGATTTCAAAGCACTAGAAGACTGTAAATCTCTCTGTCTCTGTATGACTCTTGATGTACAGTGTAGTTGGCTGGCAGACATATAATGATGTCTGTGTATACACATATAATTCTGTAGATATTTAGAATAAAGAAGGGGTTTGCTCAAAGTGTCGTCAAACTTGTTTGGAAAGTATTTCATGAAGGCACTTCACTCTGGAAATCACATGCATCCTTATCACAAAATTTAGCAGACTTTAATGAATTCCAACTGTTTTGTCGAGTGAGAACTGGTTATTTATTGAATTGAGCAAACTGACACATATCCCAAATGGTGAAAACATGTTCCTGTAGGTCCTCACAGTTAATGGTCTGAGGGTAATCAGGAATGAGTACCATGTTGCCTTGACAGATTCATCATTGCACTGAAGAACATGTTGCTTCAACTTTGAGTTCAGACCCTGGCAGTTGTCTTCCTCTGGCTTCTCACTCTTCTTCCATTCTCTACTTCTTTTGGTGGGACTGACAGTCTGTGGTAAGAAAGCCCGGCTCCAGAACTGCAGTCTGAGAGGTGTGCTTGCCATCAGGACCACACTGTTGGTCATTGGCATCAGTTCACTCTAATGAACATGAACAATGACATGGAAGCTGTTTTATTTGTGAAGGTTGAATAGATGTATGGATGAAAATAGGTCACTAATACCGGAGTTCCTGGCTGACAAAAATTGAGATAGTACCAAATTATTCACCCACAGGATACTATTAATTTAGGCACTTTCATATTTATAACTTTTTTTTTAAAGTATAAGTGTTATAACAGTTCCTTGTAGAAACTTTGTAAAATGTAGAAATGGATAAAATGTAAATCAAAATCAACTATATACCTGTCACACAGAAATATTGACTCACAACATTTTCATATAGTTTACTTTCAATCTGTTTCTCTTAATATAGAGATACATGAGATCATATTGTATATAAATATTCTATCCTTTTTTCATTTAGCTTTTGATAGTTACATTTTGAGATAGATCACTTTAAGTAAATATTGAAACATTTTAAAAGCTTAACATTCTGTCGAAAGACTGAAATAAAATTAACCATTCTTCTATTGTTCAATAGCTAGGCTGGTTTCATTCTTTTCAGTGCTAGATATAAAATTTCAAAGAATATATTTCTATGTAAATTATTTTTCTAATTTTAATTGTTTCCTTAGGGTAAATATGTATCACAGGAATTATTACACCAAAGGGTGTCTAAATTCGTTTGGGCTTCTACAACAAAATATCCCAAATGGGTGGCTCATCAACAACAGAAATGTATTTCTCACAGTTCTGGAGGCTGGGAAGTCCAAAGTCACATCATAGGCATACTCAGTTTCTTGTTCATAGACAGTGCCTTCTCCATGAGACCTTAAATGAAGGAGGGGGGAGTGTGTCTCTCTCAGGCCTTTTTTTATAAAAAGGACAGTAATCCCTGCGTGACCTTATAAAAGGGCCTAATCAATTGCTAAGTCAACTGCCAAAGGCCCCACCTCCAGATATCCTCACCTTGGTGATTAGGTTTTCACATATGAATTTTGAGGAAACACAAACATCCAGACCATAGCAAAGGATAGGAAGTGTCTAAGAGTCTGTATTTGTTGATACATTTCTGACCAGAGAAGTTAGAGACATTTACGCTTCTACAAGTAATTGTTGCAGTATGTCCTCAAAAAATATTTGAAATGTTTGCTATTTTGGTAGGTATAAAGCATACCTTATTTTTTAAGATTACACTCAATTACTAGTGAAGTTAATTTTTTTTACATATTAATCCACTTGCATTTTCTATGTAAACTGTTAATATCTTTTTTTTCTTTCTTTTTTTTTTTTTGAGACAGTCTCACTCTGTTTCCCAGGCTGGAGTGCAATGGTGCAAACTCCGCCTCCCAGGTTCAAGCGATTTTCCTGCCTCAGCCTCCTGAGTAGCTGGGACTACAAGCACGAGCCACCACACCCGGCTAATTTTTGTATTTTCAGTAGAGACGGGGTTTCACCATGTTGGCCAGTTGGTCTCAAACTCCTGACCTTGTGATCTGCCCGCCTTGACCTCCAAAAGTGCTAGAATTATAGGCATGCGCCACCACGCCCAGATGTAAACTGTTAATATCTTTTATATGGGGTCTTTGTGTTCTTCATAACTACTGTAAGGTTTTTTTTTTCCCCAATTTTTTTGTTGCCTTTTCATTTCATTTTTTTTTCTTGAGGTATGGTCCATTATATTCATTGATATTATATATTTTACTGTCTGTTTTGCCTTTTGATTTTGATGCTTTGTGTGTAGGGAAATATATCACTGGTATATATTTCCTTTCATATATTTATGCTTGGAAAATTTATCTCCTTCAATAAAAGAAAGTATCTTCCTAAGTATGGATATTTATTTGTATTTTAATCTATATTCTTCTTTCTTTTCTATGTTTAAATCTGTTTTATTTTTTGTTCTGTCTTATTGCATTAACAAGAGCTTACTGACAGTCTCACATAATCATGGTGATAGTAAGCATAGATTTTTTTGTTTGCCATTAGTAGATATTGGCTGTCAGCTTAAGGTAAATATAGTTTATTATGTTAAAGTTGTTGACTTATATTCCTTTTTCTACTACAAACAAAATTTGTATATTATGATGAATTAAAGGCAGGTTTGGAGGTAAGATGTTGGGCATGTTCTTTAGGGTTTCTAAACGTTAATTATTAAATGGAGTCTGTGATGCTATCTTCTTGATAGGGTTAATGAGATGGTAAAAGGAAATAACACAGCTAAACCCATTAGCATAGGGCCTGGAAACCAGGAGGTGTTTAATAAATGTCAGACATTATTTTGCTATTCTTAGAAAAGGCGAGAATTTTGTGAAATTCCTTGTATTTATTGAGCTAATCATATCATGCTTAATACTAATAGATATTCATGTATTGATGGGATAAAGTACTTGACTTCAGTAGATTTTTATTTTTATATGCTCTCAAATTTGCTTTCTAGTTTTTTAAAAGGTAAATATTAATGTCAGGCTTTTAGTAATCCTTAAGCTGGATGTTATCCATGAAAAACTTGGTTATTATTTGGGGCTAAGCCATGAATACTAAGAGAATCCTGTAGATTCTGTTAGGAAATAAAATCAGTATCTTCTTGAATTACCTATCAGATATTTATTTGGCGCTCACAACTATAGTCGAAAGACAATGTCAGCCAATCTTTTTGACTACAAAGGCCTGGCAACCTTTTTGTTTAGGTTTTCTAAGATTATTGGGAAGGATTACTTGAGAAAAGATGCTACACTGTAAGATGGCACAGTGGTTTTTAAGTTTTCTTGGCATCGGGCAGGCATTTCTTTCAACCTTCAGAAAATTTATTCCAAAAATTGAGATTGAAATATTGAAGCCTATGTTAACTTATTGTCAAAATTAGCCTGAACTGGGGCCATTTATCAATACAATTCTTGTTTTCGTTCCCCTGATGAGATACAGTGAAAAAGTTATGAATGATGATGATAAATGATTTTAATCTTCTTTTAGATTGAACATTCAGTACAGCATTTTGGAATGATTTACTATTTTTAAAGGTCTCTAATGTGAAGATACCTGGTAGCCTGAGACAGTCTATTCACAAGAGTTTTGTAAGCCATTTTCACCCATCTGTAAAAATTTGAGAACCACCATCTCCTGTTTCTCTCAATTAAGGGAACAGGAATAAGTCGATTTGTTTTGTGGTTTCTTTTCAGAAAAGAGAAGAAAGGCGTCTGTGACACACTTGTGTCCATGGTAGGAGAGGCTTCTTCTGAGATCTGGCAATCTCATATATGGGATCTTTAGGTCACTTAGGAATATTTGTGTCATGTCCCATTCTTCCCCTACTACTTCAGCTTCTCCCTCTCCCCATCCGAGAAATTTCCACTGAGGCGGAGCATCACCATGGCCATGCTCAGGAACTCTTTTCAAAAGAGTCTCTCTCTCCTTTCAATTCTGGAGGCATGGAAAACAAAATGACTCTTTTAATGTGCTAAAATAACATCAACTTAAAATTCAGATTCTAAAAGTATCTCATTTTCTGTTAACTCTCAGTAGAATTTCAGATATGTAAGTATTTCAGATAACTGAAATTTTCTATCTTAAGCACCAGACCTTCATTAGAATTTTTTCTTTTTTTTTTCTTTTCTTTTTTTTTTTTAAGGACAGAGTCTACCTCTGTCTCCCAGGCTGGAGTGCAGTGGCGCGATACAGGTTCACTGCAACCTCCACCTCCTGGGTTCAAGTGATTCTTCTGCCTCGGTCTACCAAGTAGCCGGGATTACAGACCTATGCCACCATGCCTGGCTAATTTTTTGTATTTTTAGTAAAGACGAGTTTTTACCATGTTGGCCAGGCTGGTCTTGAACTCCTGACCTCAGGTGATCCACCTGCCTCGGCCTCCCAGAGTGCTGAGATTATAGGCGTGAGCCACCACGCCTGGCCAGAATGTACCATTTTTGATTGAACTAATTCTCAATGGTATTGCCACTTCTCTTTAAAAATAGAAGACACAGAACATAATCGCAGTTTTTGATGGTTCAGTCTTTCAGATAAGCATTATTGATGATACTGTGCTATAGTGATGTAAGTGAGTGCTTTTGTGGTCATTCGTTATGGGTCCAGCACTGTTCTAAGTGCCTTTCAGCAAATAAGTTATTTACTTCTATGTTTACTTAAATATAACTCTATGTCATAGGTACCATGATTGCCTTCATTTTACAGGGATGAAACTGAGGCCCAGAGAGGTTGAGAAACTTGTCCAAGACCGTAATCTAGTCAGCAGAGAAGCTGAGATTCAAACCCATGCCGCCAGAGTTCAAAATCTGTGCCTTTACCACCGTATTATATTCTTTCCTCATGCCTTACACGGTGGGTGCCTCTGGGCTAGCAAGGGCTGTTTCCCTATTACTGTTCATTTTGAGTTCTTTCATCTGTACGTTAACATGTCTCCTTAAGCTTTCCTGCTGTCATCTACTATTTCTCACCATTTTCACTCTTCCTACTTTTCAGTTTGCTGCCATTCACAGGATTTGGGCTGGAAAATCAGAATAAAACTTACTAGAATTGTGTACCATCACCAAGTATGAATTCTGCAATAGGTTTAGTTTTGGATAAGGAAGAAAAACCCGAATTTTGGATAAGGAAGAAAACCCGAATTTTGGATAAGGAAGAAAAA
>NW_016804196.1:1839952-1841957 GCF_001698545.2 Rhinopithecus bieti | reverse complement strand
TTGTGGTCCTAAAGAATATTCCATTTTCTATTCATTTCTTTGTGGTCCTAAAGAATTTCCTTTTCTCTATTAAGCTTTATATTGTGAGCCCAGAAAGAGAAAAGACACTAAGTTTGTATATTCTGCATCTTAAAGCCAGAGAAGTCAGTGCAGTCCTCGGAAGGGACTTTTCTATTGATGTTCTAAGGTTTGGCATCCTCAATAAAGTGATTAATATTTCAACATTACAAGTTTCCCAAAGAGCCCTAAGAAGAATTTGAAGGGAGCATAATAATGCTTCAAAGCTGTTGAAATTTTATGTGCCCAGCACAAATTAAGGAGAAATTGCTTGATTATTATTAGGCTTATCTGATCTATTAAAATAGCCAGTTGAAATAAAAGAGAGCCACTCTTCTGCAGTAATTATCTAAACTGATTATCTGTGTTAACCATATCTGAGTCATTATCATTTTTATACATCACTTCAAGAGATACAGCCTAAAAGCCTGAAACTTATATAATAAGGGGAAAAACCTAATTGTAGATTTTCTTCTTTAATTTTAATTTTATATCACATTTATCTAAGTAATCTCAGGAAGTCTTTAATACTATAGGAAAACTACTGAGAGGGGAGAAAAAGGCCACCATTTAATTTATTATAACATTTTCTTAAATCACTACGTGTTGCCTCTCAGACTATTTGCAGTACATATTCTATTCCTGGCAAACAACCCTGAGTGTCTCATATTAATTGTGCTTAGAGTGTGGTTGTTTCCTTAAAATACACCCCAAGTCACACCTAGGCTGAAGCACCAAATGCCAGTTCTTTAGAATTTAATTTTTTAAAAAGCAGAACTATTTCCTCAGTTACCTACCTGAAAGTTTTGTCACATTTGATCTAAATCAGAGCTTTTACTAAGACAAAAAGAACAGTTACCAGTTGTAATGGTTAATTTTACGTCAGTTTGACTGGGCTGTGGTGTGCCAAACATTTGAGCAAACATTGTTTTGGATGTCTTCATGAGGGTGTTTCTGGATGAGATTAAAATCTGAGCCAGTAGACTGAGGAAAGAGGATGTTTCTGGATGAGATTAAAATCTGAGCCAGTAGACTGAGGAAAGAGGATGTTTCTGGATGAGGTTAAAATCTGAGCCAGTAGACTGAGGAAAGCAGCTTGCCCTCTCCAATATGAGCAGGCATCATCTAATCCACTGGATGCCTGAATAGAATAGAAAGGCTGTGTAAGGGGAAAATTTGCTTGTTCTGCCTGTCTTTGAGCTGGGACATCAGTCTTGTCCCACCTTTGGACTTGGACTTGGACTGGAACTTTCACCATCAGTCTTCTGGGTCTCTAGTTTGCTACATGCAGATCTTGAGACTTCTCAGGCTCACATAACACGTCTACCGTTGGCTCTGTTTCACTTGAGTACCATGGCAAATACATCAGCTAACCAAAGTCCACAGAATTTTGAAAATGAAGGTGTTTCATACACCTATTATATTAAAATTTAATTTAGAATGCCCATAAAAGTAATTAGTCTGCTCCTGGGGTAGAATGAGCCAATAGTGAGCAATCTTTTCTTTAGTATTTTAGCCATTTCTGATGTGAACAGAGCCCTGTTGACCCTTGGGAATCTACTAGGAAAACGGGGACATCAAAGGAACTCCTGGGTCCCGCACAGACTTTCTCAGTTTAAGAAAGGTATAAATTTCTCCTGCTTGGGTGGACCCTTCCTTAAAGTCCTGACATTTCAAAAATGTGAAATAAATAAGTTATCATTTGTCAGAATGTGAACTCAGTCTAATTAGTATAAGAGTTAGTGAGGGGGGCGGAGCAAGATGGCCGAATAGGAACAGCTCCAGTCTCCAACTCCCAGCGCGAGCGACACAGAAGACCGGTGATGTCTGCATTTTCAACTGAGGTACTGGGGTCATCTCACTAGGGAGTGCCGGACAATCGGTGCTGGTCAGCTGCTGCAGCCTGACCAGCGAGAGCTGAAGCAGGGCGAGGCATCGCCTCACCTGG
>NW_016804196.1:1801743-1835684 GCF_001698545.2 Rhinopithecus bieti | reverse complement strand
TGGACTCGGGAAGGGGAACATCACACACCGGGGCCTATCATGGGGAGGGGGGAGGGGGGAGGGATTGCATTGGGAGTTATACATGATATAAATGATGAATTGATGGGTGCTGACGAGTTGATGGGTGCAGCACACCAACATGGCACAAATATACATATGTAAGAAACCTGCACGTTATGCACATGTACCCTAGAACTTAAAGTATAATAAAAAAAAAAAAAAAAAAAGAGTTAGTAAGTGGCCCAATATGTGCAGATCTGTGGAGTGAACCATAACATAGATCCAATACATAATTTCTTCCTTCAAGATGTAGGCCCACAATGTAAAAAAACAGATATATCGTAATATTTGGAAACCCATGATGGAGTGCACAAATGAGCCGTTGATGTAGGAATCCCTAATCTTGATTTGGTTTCAGCCAAATAAACTCAATTTACTAAAAAAAGGGATGTGTGCACTTGTTCGAAAATATTTAAAAATATTAATTTTAGTTCATTTTAATTTAAGAAATAAAATGTATATCTGAAGTGGTCACCAAAGATTTAACAATGCAGCCAAGTGAAAACTCAAAGTGGGTTGGGCTCTCGGTGGAAGGGAGGGCTAAGAGGCTGGCCACTTACGAGGCTTTGCATGTCTCATGAAACTTGACCAATATACAAGTAATGGAAACTTATGTGGCCAAGTCTAATGTTTCAGTTCTACTGAGGCTGCCTCCTGGTTTTCTACCTATTGTTCTTCCCTGTTACGTTGTAATAGGGTTTATCTGGGGGCTTGACTGCCCAGCTAGAGGCCACATCCCCAGACTCCTTTGTGGCTAAATATGGTCATGAAATTCTGTTTCTCCAGTGACATGTGAATAGGTGTACTAAGTACAACTTATACAATAAATTGCCCAGAAGGAAATTACCTGGTTCAGACTTCCTTTTCTCACCTTTCTGGTGAGGAAAAGGCATTGGGGGTGAATCAGCTTTGACCATGTAGATTCTAAGGGCTCCAAGCTGGGAGGGACTCATGTCCCTGAATGACCTCATGGAGCAGAGCTGCCTCACTTTCTGTCATGAAAGAAGAATAAATTATTCTCTACTTTTCTGGTGATATCAGCTAAGCCTTTATTGAGCCTAGCTAATACAGCTACTTATCCTTCCTAATGAAACAGCAGAAGAATCCCTCAGTTTACCTCATTGTTTCCTCTGATACCTCCCCTCCACACATAACCAATTCTGCCTGCATACACACCTATTCCTAACCATTATCTCCCTGCTTCCTGACCTTTTGAAAGCTGTTATGCCCTCAGATAGCTCAGAAGTTATAAGAAGAATCTTGTGAATAACTAAAAGTTATACCTCCACACACACACACATGCTAAACTTATTTTACTCATAAAGGAACTGTCTTCAGAGTGCCTTTTCTCATCAATAATTCCATCAGGTTTAGTGCTTAAGGCTTTTATATGTTTATTTTCTCTTTTTATTTTCTCTCTGTGTGTCTCACATATACATTATATGTGTTTTTAATAATAATTTAGAATAATTTTATAAGTCCAACAAAAGGCAACTTTTTTAAAATATCAAATTGGAAAACTTCAGTTTTCAAAAGAATCAGCATCTAAGAAGCTCTCCATTTGTGTTCCACATTTAATGCTAGAAATCTCTCTTAGATAATGTGAACAGTACTACTAGTAGTTTGAGAAAAGTAACTCTCTAAAAAATAGCAGATAGGTGAATTTTGTATCAAAATGTTAACCAGAATTCCTAAAAAATGTACATGTAAAATTCAACAAAATATATAGCCCTAATTCCTTATTTTAAATAAAGGAATTTGTTGGTTTGTAGAAATGCTGCCTTAAGTGATTTTAGTAGTGCTGCTTTGTATCTTTTATATATTCGATATGAAAATCCTAGTCACTCGATTACTGGGGGCCTCAAATTCTATAATATTCTTTGCAGGAATGAATAAATAACCTTTTCTAAGAATTATAGACAAAGTTATTGTATTAATAAATGCAATAATTCATATATTTTAAGCAGTCAGTGTACTATTAGGTTACTATTAGGTGTTATTTTAAATGTTAATAACTAAATTTTAATCATTGAATTCCATGATCTTAATCAAATAAAACTTAAATAATTAAGTCTATACAAAGAAAGATGGCAGGAGAATGCAGTTGGATACTTAACTATTTTCTTTTAAACAAGATGAGCCCTGGACAATGTGAGCAATTAAAGACAGTAGTAATGAAATGGTTGTTCTGGTTCCTGATATTATTAAAAGTGAGAAAAAAAATTTAGGGGCAGTGTCTGGCATATGGTATCCTGTTAATTAAAGTTTGTTATTAAATGAATGAATAGTACCTCCTAGGAAGCGGGGGTAATGGGTGACACTTGAGTTGGTCTTTAAAGGATGAAGAAGGAGTTGAGTAGATGGATGGAAGGAGAAGATAAGGAAGCATTCCAGGTGGAGAATAGCACATACAAAATACTGAAGAATGAAACAGCTTCCTTGCTTAGTGACCTGTAGAAAGTCTGTGCGATGGAAGAAGGGAGGGTGGAAGTAGCATAAGGGATTGTTTTCTCACTGCATTCATCATGGCAACTTTCTTTTCACTAAAATCTAAGGTAGTCTATATAAGCCAAGAGAGAGAAAGAAGCCACTCCCAGACATTTCCAACTACAGCAGGAATTTATAGGGTCTGTGGAAGGATGAACCTCTGCAGAATTCAGCGCTGCATGAAATGCTTTAGTAGTTGTAAGAACAAAGAGCTTTTAAACACCTTCTATGAATACTTCAATTATGAACTCTCAGTAACCATAGACAAATCCGGAAGATTATTTGCTACTGCTGTATCAGTTCTGATACTAGGAAGTGACTAGTCCGGTGTGGACTGGTCTGGACGGGACCTGAGATGAAGAGCGGCACACAGTGAGACATGTCCCTTAGCCTCTGATGAATAGGGATGGGGCTTAAAGCCAGATTCACATTACATATTACTTGATTTATGTACATTTCTCAATACTTTTTAGTAAATTCTGTAAGATTTACCCTGCACCATGAGTTCAGTAACTTTCAACTAATCTAATCTTTTTGTTGTCTTTATAAACGCCCACAATAAAATAACTTCTTTAGAGATTGCTAAAGACATGTAAATTGGGTGGAGAAACTGACAAATGATAAAATAAGAGGTTGTGTCCAGGAAAGAAACACCCTGTACAAAATGCACTAAGACTTGTGTCTTTTGTTGCGCTTGCTTTGTGAGGACAGGTGCATCTAGTGACCTGCGTCTGAAACTGCAAGGACAAAATTAGCTCTTTAACACACAACTGGAAGCCAACGTATTCAAGTCCGTAAGAATCTAAAACTCTGAAAGTGTTTAAAATGGTTTAGACAGAAAATTTTGTATAAGTTTTGGAAAACGTGAGTAGATAATTCTGTGCAAAATGCTAGTCAATGTCATCCTAATGTTTTGAAAACAAACACAGTCAGAATATAAAATGTCACTCTCTAACAAGAGAATAATTTTCATTTTGGGGAAAGTAATGTACACAAATTTGTTTCTATATACCCTTTTGTAAATGGTAATAATTTTGGTTACAGTTTCCATTCAGAGGACTGGACCTAGAGTCTTACTTTGTTTTTTGTTTTAGAGGGAAAATGACCTTTTAAAGAGTTATAGGAATTTCCGCTCATTTGGGGAAGACTATGTTTTTTTTTTTTTTAATTTTGGAGAAGCCCCTATGAGGGTAGGTGTAGTTATGCACCTACTCACTAGTCTCAGAAAGTGTTGACAACAAGACAACTCAATAAAGGCGTTTCACACTGAGGTGTTAAGAGTTATGTTTAATGATGGAGACTGGGTATATGGCTACCAAGGGTGAAAAATCTTTCCCCTTCCCTTCCTGCCCCAGTATGCACACACTCTAAATTTGAATACAGACTGTTGTATGCCTGAAAATTATGAATTGATTTTGATATGATCATGAGAGTTTCAGGAAGAAGAGCATACCTGATTTCCTTGTCATTCAGTCTTACAGAAAAGACTGACAAAGCATCAAAGACAATTCAGACTTTGGGAAAACTGTATTGAAAGACTTGGGCTTTTGTTATCTGAGCCATGGTGCCAACTCAGTCCCTTGTCTTTGAGGAACTGGTTTCCCTTGAGAAGATAAATATCTGGGAAGAAAGTTGATCTTCCCAGACATAATATAAAATGTGAAGTGGGTGCTACATTGGAGAGGGCAACTTCCTCCACATCTCAGTTGGTCCCAGATGCCAAGGCAAGGAGGAGGCAGGTGGTGATTTCCTGGAAATGGGTGGTTTTGGGCCCTGCAGATTTAAAAGTAGGCATTCTAGTAGCAGTTGTTCGTTATATGTTGTGTTGTATTTTCTTCTGTCATCCCTCAGCCTTCATTAAAGACTTGGTCTCATACAAACGTATTGTGGGGAATTAAGGTGTGTCTCATGCTTTGTAAGGCACTCTGGAGAAGAACAGTCAACAGCTCAAAATCGGAGTGGGTGTTGGGGCAGTGCTGTGAGGGAAGACGGAGGGCAGTAGCCTGAACAATAGTTTGAAATCTGCTGGAGATGCATTTCTGCCAGTTAGGTGAAGTAATCTCAGGTATTAGTCATTAGGGGATATAAAATACATATAATCTGTTATTGTATAGGGTCAGCAATCTATGGGTTTTATGTACAATAAAAGTCACTCTTACTGGAGAGAATTAAAACAAGACAACAAAACAAAACCCCGAAGTAGAAAAGCTAGATACATTGAGATGGGCGGGCAGGGGAGAAGATAAAAGAAGACAAAGTAAAATCTTGCCTTAGAATTACATTCTGTCAGTGAGAGGTTGTTCATGGTATAGACTTTGTCATAGTATTATCATGGACAGAGAATATACAACTGAATGATGTATAGGGGGATGTTTTAGTCTAAATTTGGGGTCTACAAACATTTTCTATAAGGGGTCAGATAGGAAATACTTTGTGCACGATTCAGTCTCTGTCACACCTACTCAACTCTGCAGTTACAGAACAAAAGCAGACATAGACAGTCCACAAATGAATGAGCATAGCTGTGTTCCAATAAAGCTTTTTTTTTATTTACAGAAACTGAAATTGAATTTTATAGAATTTTTAATGTCACAGAATACTCTTCTTTCGATTTTTTCCCCACCATTTAAAGACGAAAATCCATCCTTAAGCTTGTGGGTTCTAGCAAAGAAACCAGTGGGCCACAGTTGACTGACCTCTGGTCAGAATTAGAGGTTCTTATTGGGGTAGATAACGCCCCCCTAGGGAGCGTTTAAATAATTAGTGGGGATATTTTTTGTCTTCTGATAAAGTATTTCCTGAGCATTTACATGCTGAAATACCTGTTATTTTATAATAAATATTTTTCTTTTATTGATAAGGCATTATCAAACTTGAGCATTTGAAAGGATCAATAGACACAGAAGATGTTTTAGCATGGATATTCTGTGCAACAGAACAAAACGAAATTTAGTACAAAATGAAATGAATTTAGTAAAACTGTGGGGAGAAGAAATCCTGAAAAACTTCTAGAGAGCCATGAAAGACAGATATAAATTAATAGTATAATACCCATTATTTCAAATTTGAAAATGCATAAAACTTTAAAAATAACTTGTATTTAGTGTGCATTATTTACATACACACATATTGTGTGAGTGAAAAGTAGAAGGGCTCCTATAGGTTCTTTCCTGACTTATAAACTCCAATCTCATGTTTTTACTACAGTAATAGTTTCTTCAACTTGCAATTTTACTCCCACAGGGATATTTAAGAACATAACCTTATAGTATGAGGGAGAAATGACTGCATTTAAAATATTGTTCTAGAAGTTAGTACATTTCTGAGTAAATACCTTGGTTAAGGTATTTACCTGCTGCCTAGTAGTCCTCTACTGGAGTCATCTATAAGAGATGCTCACTTGCAGTGGGGCTTGTATTCCTCTACCGTAATGAAAGAAGGAAGACCATTTGGAAAATATAAGGCCAATAATAATATTCGTTACAAATTTAGCTGTAGGTTATGGAAATCATTGCTCTCTAACTCCTAATGAGCTACTTTTCTTTTGGCCATTTATTAGCCTTTCTTGAGACCAAACCCTCTGGGCAGCTGTCCAGTCATGATTGTGTAGTGACACAGAGGGCATGGATATTTTTGGAAAGAAAATACCTCATTTTTCTCTTTAGTTTTACTTAAACAATTTTTTTCTTTGTATCTAAGGCAATGCACATTTTATATCCATGCATATAAATGGATTCCAAAATTTGTGTGACCTCATTTTCTTGAGTCTGGCCTCTATAATTCAGTCACTATCATGTTTCAGTATATGGATAACAACCTCAAGGAAGATTGTAGTGATTCACTATACAGCACCTATAGCAAGGGGCAATTCAAGACAGATACCATTTCATTATCACCAGTTAATTTTGTGTTCGGTAGGAAACAAAAACCAAAAACAAGTCAACCAGTACTAATGAAGAAATATTACCCTGCTGCTCCATCTCATCAGGTACAAGGGAAAGCGCTCTGATTAATGAGAAGTTTGAAAATACAGCAGGTTAATTACAGGTTACTAATCCTCTCTGCCCCTTTTAAAACCTAGAAAACACAAATGCAAGGGAAGATTATCTTTCTTTTAAAAGAATATTTCTTGTTGTTAAAATTCATTCTTGTGTTTTTTTTTTTTTGAGACGAAGTCTTGCTCTGTTGCCCAGGCTGGAGTGTTGTGGTGCAATCTCGGCTCACTGCAAGCTCTGGTTCCGGGGTTCACACCATTCTCCTGCTTCAGCCTCCCAAGAAGCTGGGACTACAGGCGCCCGCCACCACGCCTGGCTAATTTTTTGTATTTTTTAGTAGAGACGGGGTTTCACCGTGTTAGCCAGGTTGGTCTCTATCTCCTGACCTCGTGATCCATCTGCCTCGGCCTCCCAAAAGTGCTGGGATTACAGGCGTGAGCCACCGCACCTGGCCTAAAATTCATTCTTAATCCAGAAGCTCTGATCTGAGATCATAGCCCCATCAACAGAGTTGTATTAAAAATGTTCCTTGGTTGTTCAGTAACTATTTCAGGGGCTATATGCCTAGTCTGACTTTTTTATAGTTGGAGAAAATACCATCACTGTTTAAAAAGAATGTCCTGATTATGGTGTTCGACTTAAAAATTGATTTGTCACTGAATGATCATATTTTTCAAAAAAGATACTTTTGATGTTGATCTATTATTGAAAGAGCCAATATTGCAAAGAAAATATTAATACTGAGACTTTGTATTCTTTCACCAAGAAAGTCTCGGTTATGCAAAATGAATAAATTCTGGAGATCCAATTTACAGCAATCAGACTATAGTTAATAATCCTGTGTTGTATACTGGAAATTTGCTGAGGGTACATTTTAATTGCTTTCACCACAAAACAAAAGACAAAAAAAAAAAAAACATGAAAATAATAACTTTGTGAGGTGATGAGTTATTTTAATCAGTTTGATTGTGGTGATTATTTCACAGTGTATATGTTTACCAAACATCACGTTGTACCCCTTAAATATATACAATTTTTATTTGTTGAAAAGAAAAAAATGTTAATATAGGAGAAGTAATATGGTGATTGTTTAAAATATCAATTATGAAAACTATTCTATATCCAGTAGCTGTTAGACTTACCTGGACGTAAAGCGTAGATATATTCACTTTTAAGCTATCTCAGTTATTAAATTACACCTGAAATGCCTTTTGGAAAAGGACATGTCAGGCAGCAAGCATCCTATGAACTTAAGAGCGTCTTTGTAAACACCATACCCTACGCCCCAAGATGGGAGCCTTGCTGTTGTCTCATTTCCTTAGTACAAAGAGCTTACTAAGAAAATCACATGGACAAAACAACAGAAAAAGCACCCCATGAAGTTTTAACAGTCTTAATGAGAGCAGAAATTTGTAGTCACAATTAAGGGACAACTCTTGGAAATTTATTTGACTTTAATTTTATCTAATGTTTATTTTTTTTTATTTTTATTTTTTTTGAGACAGAGTCTCGCTCTGTCGCCCAGGCTGGAGTGCAGTGGCCGGATCTCAGCTCACGGCAAGCTCCGCCTCTCCGGTTTACGCCATTCTCCTGCCTCAGCCTCCCGAGTAGCTGGGACTTCAGGCGCCAGCCACCTCGCCCGGCTAGCTTTTTTTGTATTTTTTAGTAGAGACGGGGTTTCACCGTGTTAGCCAGGATGGTCTCGAACTCCCGACCTCGTGATCTGCCCGTCTCGGCCTCCCAAAGTGCTGGGATTACAGGCTTGAGCCACCGCGCCCGGCCGATTCTTATGTTTATTTTTAAGTTCAGAGGCACACGTGCAGGTTTGTTACATAGGTAAACTTGTGTCATGGGGCTTTGTTGTACAGATTGTTTCATCATCCAAGTATTAATCCTAGTACCCATTAGTTATTTTTCCTGATCCTCTCCCTCCTCCCACCTTCCACCCTTTGTTAGGCCCCAGTGTGTGTTGTTCCCGTCTATGTGTCCATGTGTTCTCATCAATTAGCTCCCACTTATAAATGAGGATATGTGGTATTTGGTTTTCTGTTCCTGCATTAGTTTGCTAAGGATAATGGCCTCCAGTTCCATCCATGTTCCTACGAAGGACATGATCTCATTCTTTTTTACGGCATAGTATTTCATGGTGTGTATGTTCCACATCTTCTATATCCAGTCTATGATTGATGAACATTTAGGTGGATTCCATGTCTTTCCTATTGTGAATAGTGCTGCGATGAGCGTACGTGTGTATGTGTCTTTACCACAGAATGATTTATATTCCTTTGGATATATACCCAGTAACGGGACTCCTGGGTCAAATGGTAGGAAATGAAAATGTAAACATGGAATATACACCTCTTTTAAAATACATTGCCTAAAACTATGATGCTTAATATATAGTAATCAACATTCAAGCTGGGTATTTTTAGATTATTTAGTTTGAATATATGTTGGCTTTGAGTTATAGACTCCCATTAAAAGTCTGTCATACAGTTAAAGAGATTAAAATCCCATCCTGGATATTTTGTTCTGATCTAAGGAAGCTGCATGGAGTGAATATGGGCTTTGCAGTCAGACAAACCTGAGTTCATATTCCAATTCCGCCCCTACAAGTATTTAACCTCGGATAAATCATGCAAGTTTTCTGAAACCCAGTTTCACATTTGTAAGTCCTCCTTCTCTACTTTGTAGCCTTATTTGAAATATACATAGCCAAGGGATGCAGAGTAGATAGACCCACATAATAAGTGGTGCTGCTTCTCTTTTTGTTCTTGCTGGTTTGCTTGAACCCAAATCCCAAATCCCAGTTTCCATAGAACATTTCCAGGTCCTGTAAGTTATCTGTATCTTATAACTTATTTTCAGTAAAATATTATTTATCAGAAACTAGGTTTTTAAATTACTATATGCAAGGCACAGCTTTTCCATGTGACTAGTAGAAAGGGAAAGCATGATTTATAGAACTGCCAACTTATTTGGAACTTTTTTTTTTTCTGAAAAAGAACTAGTTTCTATTTTACTTTATTCCAGCCTGACCTTATATGACCTCTACAGCTTATAAATTTTGTTTTGTTTTTGACATTTGAGAAAATGTCTGTCTTTTTCTTCACAAGCGTGTCTTTGAAAATAATGTTTACTAAATAGTATACTTTTACTTTGATGCAGTTGGTTACTAATTGTGTTCAATGGGAGATAGGATATGTAATGTTATCACCATACAGATTTTTTCAGCATTATCTGATATTTAGACATAATAGTATCAGTGTAAAACATAGTCTTCTAATGTCCAAAAATGTGTACTTTCTAATCTCTTAAAATATTATGTGTATTACATCTGCTTTTATGATTTGTAAAAATATCTCTTTACCCAAAACATATGTTGTCAGTCCTTTACATTTAGCAGTTGTTGCCCCCACCCCCTACACAGCAGTCCTTCCAACAGTCTCCTTTTATCAGTTATCTAAAATATCATAGGCACCATCAGACTGTAGATTTCCTAATAAACACTTGAAATTAAGTAAAAAGAAGGAAAGAAAAGGAGACAGTGAGTATGATCAGTAAAATAATTCCCTCTCCCCCCAGGTGTCCACATCCTTATTCCCAGAACTTGGGAATATGTTATGTCATATGGCAAAGGGGCGATTAAGGCAGCAGACGGAGTCAAGGTTGTTAATCGGCTGACCTTAAGATTATCCTGGATTATCCAAGCAGGCCCAGTGTAATCACAGGGGTCCTGTTATGGGTTAAATTGTGTCTCCCCAAAAATTTATGTGTTGAAGTCCCAACCCCCAGTACTTCCGAATGTGACCTTATTTGAAGATAGGGTCTCGGCACTAGTAATCAGGTGAAAATGAGGTCATCAGACAAGTCCTAATCGAATATGACTGGTGTCCTTATAAGAAGAGGACATTTGGACACAGACAAGTAGAAGACAAGAGGGAAAATGATACAAAAACACAGAGAGAAGACAGCCATCTACAAGCCAAGGAGAGAGACCTGGAACAGATCCTTCTCTCACAGCCCTCAGGAAGAACCAGCTCTGCCGACACCTAGAAGTCTGGAGATTGGACTTCTAACCTCCAGAACTGTGAGACAATATATTTATCTTGTTTAAGCTACCTAGTTTGTGGTACTTTGTTAGGCAGCCCCAGGAAACAATGCAGGTTCCTTAAATGTAGAAGAGGAAGGCAGAAGAGTCATAGAATGGTTCGAGGTGAGAAAGACTCGACTGGCCATTGTGGACTTTGAAAGCAGAAGCTGACCATGAGCCAAGGAATGTCGGCAGTGTCTACAGATTGGGAAAGTCAAGGGAACAGATTCTCACACAGAACCTCCAGAAAGAAATGAAGCTCTGCTGACCCCTTGATTTTAGACCAGTGAGACCCATTTTAGACTTGTGGAGTACAGATCTGTGAGATAGTAGATCTGTGTTGTCTCAAGCCACCAAGTGATAATTTGTTACAGTCGCCATAGAAAACTTATACAGTGAGTGAGTTTAATTTCTCTTAGTGTGAAATCTGACTTCCTTAGGCTCTTATTTGACTTCTTTTGTGCTGGTTTCATTTCTTTTGGGTTCAAAGCATTTGGGCTCTCACTCATTTTCCCGTGTCTGCTATTGTAGAGAACATGTAAAACATTTTTAAAGGAACTCGTCGTGCTTCTTCTCTTCTTACTTTCTTAAGAATTGGCAAACTCTTTTAGGATGTTCCCTTGCTTTACATGAGAGGAAATGTTTTAAAACTGTACACCTTTTGTAAAAAGGCTAGAGAAGCTCTTTATACTAAAGCACACAATAGACTCATTTTCTTATTTCTCTCTTCCTGTCTGAAATTATTTTATAATCCCAGATGCACCTCTAAGTCATACCACAGATGGCCATAAGAATTAGGAATTGATTTTACTTGTTTGAGTCCTAATATTTTCATCTTATATTCTTAATAAGCCTCATCTATAATTCCACAGTTTTTCAAGATAATTTAGCATTGTATAAAGGAACAATTAATAGATAATCTTTAGGTTAAAATATAACCATGCAGGAAGAGAGTTTTTTTTACACCATCTCTGCTTTGTTTCACTGTTGGAAATGAAATTGGAAAAGAGGATTATGAAAAGTTGATGTGTGTAAGGGAAGGGGGATGGGGCAACATTACAAATCTTCAAGTAGCATTCAAATTTTTCTGGACTAATTTGTGTAACAAGTTTTTTAAAATTATAATTAAATCATATCTAAAATCAGAGATGATAGCTACTCAGATTAATTTCACATCAAAAATTAAGAAATACAAATCCTATTTGTAACTCATGCCACCTGCTAATCTTTTAAAAAATCAAATACTTGTTATAAAAAAGAATAAGGATTTATGTAATGTCCAGTTCTTTAATGTATATCTTGGAGATATAATACCACTTTCATATTATAAACATTAATTTAAATTTTCTTAACTATGTAACTGATGTAGTTTAATAAAGTCTAAGGAAATTTAAAATGGTCAAAGGAAGGCCATAAGGGAAGCAAAAGCCCTTTCCTTCTAACTTTAAAAAACATTCTCAGTATTTGCAGTGCTTACCACAAATACTGTCTACACTAATGATGTTGGTTTAGATCCCTTACTTTATACTAAGCGGCAGAATGTGAGTTTATTTTTCTCTGGCCCCTGACATTTACACAAGAAATGAATAATATGTAGGATAAGAGAATTTAGGAGGTCAGTTTTAGAACAAAATGAAATTTGAGAGTTCAGTATTACAGATTAATTGATAAAGATCTCACAAAGGCCTATATTTATGAATTATTATGAATATCAAATTAAATAATGCATATGAAAACTATAAGAGGCTTAAAACATGAATGGTGAAAGTCATGTTCTTTTTTAAAGTGATAAATGTAACAAAACCCCCCAGTATTTCTACCAAAAAAATTTTACCTAAGGAGTTTTAAATACGTCAGAAATATTAAACACTTACACCCTCAAAGGTCAATTTTTATTTTGTGAAGAGACTTAAGACTTGTGATAGCTAGGGTATGGCCAAATGTTGTATCACACTGCAAAGGAACATTTACCACTTCAGTAGCTTACAAGTTTGTAGAATCCATGAATTCCAGAAAACATTTACCTGCTTAGGGATTTAATTACCAGGAACCTGTAAACCTACTAGAACTACAGGAGTTTTTAGGATTGGAAAATATAACATTTCAGGTATACAACAACCTTATCTCTCTGATACATAACTGACAACTAAAATATAAGTTAAAAAAAAAAAAAAAAAGAGGAAGGAGGTTGTTTTGAGTTGCCAGAGGTGAGTTTACAAAACATTTGATTGAAACTCCTATTTTTACTCAGTGGACCTTTTTTATTCCTGGTCCTCTCACTGGAAACTCATTTCTATGCCAAGGGATCTGGGAAAAAAGTGTGATTATCCGCTTTACCCAGCAGATTAGAAATAGCGAAAACTCCAAAACTTAGAATAGGAATTTAGAAACCCATAGCATCTGAGACCATTTAATATAGAGGCAGACAGTTTTCAGAATCCTCAGTGGGACCTGACAGGAGTTGGAATTACTGTGTTGTAGTCTAACCCAAGAATGAATGTTCATAATGATGTTTTTCATTCCTTATGGAGGGAATCCTTTCCAAGATGCTGCAGTCATAATGGCAAAGCCACTGTTGATTTATTCTATGAAGGGTATTGATCACCTCCTCTGTGTGAAGCAAAGGAGAATGAAGTACAGTTTCTGCTCCTAGACAGTGTATGTAAGATCTACTGGGGTGGCAGACAGATGTGAAAATAAGCAATTTCTAGATAGTGAGTTAAATGCCTTGGCAGTAGAGGCATAATAGTAGGGAAGCACAGGCTTTCCCTGATTAAGGAAATGTGATTTCTGTCAACATTAAAATAATAAAATAGTTTTAGATGCTTAAAATTTGACTCACTTCCCAAACATTAGCTGAAGCCATGTCTTAGTCCACTGGTGTTGCTCTGAAGGAACACCCGAGACTGGGTAACTTTGAAAGAAAAAAGGTTATATGACTTCCAGTACTGCTGGCTGGAAGACTCATATCTGGAGCAAGCCTCAGGCTGCTTCCATTCATTGTGGGAGGGGAAGGAGAGCTGACATGTGCAGAAATCACATGGCAGGAGAGCAGCTGGTGGGGAGGGGTGCCAGGCACTTTGTAATAACCAGCTCTCTCAGGAAATAGAGTAAGAACTCATGGCTGGGCGCAGTGGCTCATGCCTGTAATCCCAGCACTTTGGGAGGCCGAGGTGGGCAGATCACTTGAGGTTGGGAGTTCGAGACCAGCCTGACCAACATGCAGAAACCACATCTCTGCTAAAAATACAAAATTAGCCAGGCATGGTGGCACATGCCTATAATTCCAGCTACTAGGGAGGCTGAGGCAGGAGAATCGCTTGAACCCAGGAGGTGGAGGTTGTGGTGAGCCGAGATCACGCCATTGCACTCCAGCCTGGGCAGCAAGAGTGAAACTCGGTCTAAAACAAACAAACAAACAAACAAACAAACAAACAAAACACCTCATTCACTTCTCCACCTATGGAGGACACTCATCTATTCAGGGAGTATCCACTCTTGTGACCCAAACACCTCCCCATTAGACCCCACCCCCAACACTGAGAACCAAACTTAAATGTGAGGTTTGGAGGGAACAGACATCCAAACTATAGGACCGTAGCTTTATCATGTTCCCTCCACCTAGCAGTTGACTTTTTACACTTATAATCCAAGGAGTTATAATAAATTTAACATCATGATAGAGATGGCCATTTTGTGAGCTGGACTCAAGGTACCACCTCACTCAGCAGCGCAGATGCAGCTGTGCAGTCAGATGAGCTTGACTAGTGCTTGCTTTTCTTTCTTCTTTTCATTCTCTCTATTCTTTTGTAAAACAATATAAAATTCACCCGGGGAGGATCATCTATCTCATTTCATTTAGATCATAAAGTTACACACCATGGAAGGCCAATTTTTCCTCTGTAGCTACCACCAACTTTGATGTAATAAAAGGCTGTTACTACCATCCGGTGGGATGAATTCCCTGACTCTTGTTTTAAGTAAGACAAAATAAAATTTTATAGACTTTCTTCATAAATCCACAATAAGTCACTATTCTCTTTTGGCACGTAGCACAAGTCCAGAAAACAAGCATCACTTTAAACCCCACGAATATTCAAGGTTGACACTCTCTCAGCCAAAAGAACAAAAAATGCTTCAAATTTACTAATAACACACCTTTTTATGTGTTAATTAAAATAATACCAAATACATTAAAGGAATGCTGTATTTTAATTTTCCTGATGTCTCTTACTCATCTATGTTTAGATTTAGTTCTTATCCATGAGAGATACTTTTGCCCCACCATAAATTAGCTGTAATAGAAAGGATGATATTACACCATGTTACATTATTACTTGATGGAGAGTAGAATTCCTAAGTAGGAAAATTCTTGGGTGCCATAAAAAGTACACAGCTCAATAAAGAGATCTGAACCAAGGGCTTCTGTAAACAACCTGCACAATATACCTGGCTGTGTATTGCTGCCAGTACTGCTTACCTTAATCCCACGTGGCTCCTGGGATGCTTTAAGTATGTAATTTTTTATCATCCAAGCTAGATTGTAAACTTTTGAAAGACAAGATCAAATACCTTCTTTTTGTTTTCCTCACAAATCAAGCACAGATCTGGGCATATTAAGGGCCCAAGATAAACACTCATCAATTAATCATAAAAGGTGCATCTGCTCTCCTTAATTTCTGCCCCTTAAGTCATGATTATGGCAAGAAGACAACTTTTCCAGGACATTTAAGTATTCAGTCTCTTGACTCAGAGGCTTTATCTTCTGTGGAGGTTAGTTAACTATGATTTTGCTCCTAATGCATTTCCTCACTGGCCAGAAGTGATGACATTTTTGAGAAATTTTGGATAAGTAAATTAAACATGCAGATATGTAATATAAATATGTATATTCAAGCAAAGACCTACTTTATAAGGTCTATGATGATTACTTTACTTCAAATTGTTGCTTTCTTGCTCTCATGCTCCCCTTCCTCATACTTTTATCTCTGTAGTACTTATTACTATCTAACATAATGTCTAATTTACTTATTTTTTATATTTATTATCTGTCTGTCTCCACCACAGTGCAAGTTGCAGGAGGGCTGGGATTTTTGCTTGTTTGTATCCTCAACTCTGAGGAGAGCCGTTGGTGCATCATGGATCCTCAGTAAATATGGGTTGAATAAATTCATGAAAGTGCTGACAGGTGGAAAGGACATTGGGCCAGGAGACTTAGCATCTATACAGCACTGACTCTGCTGCTAAATACCATTTCTATTTTTAGGTCTCTATGTTTCCATATGTATAATGCAGAAAAGGGGTTATGTGAGTTACTGACATATAAATAAAAACTAATTTTAAACACTACATTGAACCCTGCCCTAAAATATATAAAACGTGTGCTCCTGTGTTGTTAGATTTTCTTAAAATTTCTGTAATTTTGCTTTTTAAGTGATGGCTTTGGGTTATGGGATGATAAGAAAATATTTTCTTGGAGTAAGTGGATTTATGGGCTCTGCTCGTCCATCTGCCTCAGACTTGCTGTGTGACCCTGGGTGATTCACTCACCCTCCCTGGAGATGAATTTCTTCTCCTGTAAAACGGAGATTAATAACTAACAGGGCTGCTATAAGACCAAGAGAATGCTTGAAAAACATAAAGCACTGTACAACTGTAACTAATACTATAATTATAATCATTACAGGTCTGTAGAATGCCAGAGATCATCTTAGATGAGGGCATCTTGTGTCATTGGTGCTTATGGAAAGGCAGGTTTTATTTTCTAATCTATTATGTTCTCATGCTTTTGTGAAATACAGTAAAATGACTTGCTAGAAAACAAAATGAAAAAAAATTTTAATGAGCTACAATTTTAAATTTATTTTAGACTTAAAGTATTTCTGTCAAATTGCTATAAATATTGCTAAGCTTACTATCAATTTCTATACATAACTGGTCATGAACAGGCACTGGTTGGCACTGAGGTGACTCTTATGATTCTTCTGGTCCTATTACTGTATCCAATTGAGTGAGTGAGCAAAGAGATGCATTTTAAAAAAAAATTAATCTGTTCTTAGCTCAACAGTTGTAATTTTCCCTTGTACATGTATTTCAAAAGGCTGATTGACTTAGATGATAAAATTCTTAAACAAAAATCAAGCAAATTGAACGGCTAATAATTGAAAAACAAGGTACAGTGTTTTTGTACCTTGTAATTTGTCACCTCATGTTAAAGTTTCATTCAGGTGTACAGCACATACAGCAAAGGTATCTGTTAAGTGTGGGTATGATGGATGTCCTTGAGTTCATCTGTTTACCTCCTTCTCCCTAGCTCTCTTACCACTATGCAGCGAACCTACAGCAGAAGACGATGGTACCCACAAAGCAAAGGGGAGAAGGGAGTGGTATTTGCTTTTGCAAACTAATTGAAATACTCGTAGTCACCATACGGGGTTTGTTACATACATTCAGATAATCTGTCTGAATGATAATCAGATTAATTGTCCACCTTAATGATACAGTACCAAGAACCCCGACCGAGATTTAACATGCACACTTGCTTCAAAATACTCAGGCATAAATCAGTCATTTCCTTATTGCTGACATCAGTGTGAGAAATATAACATGATGTCTGCAAATTGAAACTAAAACAGAAAGAGGAGGTATTGAATGTGGGAAGACATTTATGGTTTTTATGGCCACTTTAGCAAATGCTGTTCCCCACTTCTTTGTCCGCATGAAGCCCTGGGGCAAGTGGGTTAGAAATGTGCTGGGTCCCTTTGGCCTGGCTGGGCTTTAGTATTCACTGTTCCTTCTCCCTAGAATATTCCTACCTTAGTTACCAGGTAAATTATTGTCCATTCTTCAAATGTCATCTCTCCTGTGAGGTCTGACTCAGTGCCACTAGGCAGAGCCTGCATAGTATCTGCCTTCCCAGGGCTTTGCACAGTCTAACTGCTCCATAAATCTCAGCTCTACCCGCGCCTCCTGCCTGGGCTCCTCTTTTACACACTTAACATGGGGTGTGGTGGTTGCATGTGCCTCATTCAAGAGACCCTGAGCACTTCTAGGGCAGGAATTGGGTCTTTTATTTTGTATTCCCTCCATTAAGTGCTAATGAATAAAACCATTCATTCATTCATGCACGCATTTTTCCCCCATCCCTTCATCAATGTAGTATCTACTATTGCCAACTTTTGAGAACAAGCTGACTTGTCAAGGTATGAGCCATGCTTTTCCCTTATGCCCACTTAAGTAGTTTTGGGAACCTTTTCTCAAAGGGTAACCTACAGATCATCTAGCAGCAAAATTGTCTGAAGAGCTTGTTAAATGTGGGTTTCCAGGCTCCACATCAACCCTTTGAATATCAGATCTTAGTTCAGCACTATTTTTACTGCCAGTTTGCTCAGACACTCCATGCTCCCCACTCTTATTCACTGAAATTAAAGTGAAAAGGGAAATGGGTGCATTTTTGACAAGCTCTCCAATGATTCTCATACACACTTAAATTTGATGACGACTCTTCCTTTGGGATGTTGCTAACGATTTTCTGTAACTGGCTGGAAGCGTTGACCTTGCTCAAGTGATGACTGCCCGTATCTCTTGCCACTTGGTACACATGGATGGAGTTTGGGAATCAGAATGCCAGCCCAGCACCTACCACACAGTATGGGCTGCAGAAGAAATAGCTTAATTATGGATGACTCATGATCACCAGTGACTAGAACCTAAGGACAGAAAGATCAATTTTGGGTCACCTATAAGGAACATCTATTGTTTCCATACATGTTAAACTCTCCTCAGTATATCCAAATGCTCTTGACTCTTTAGAAATTATCCCCAGGGATGGAGACAATTTGATAACTTTCTTTTTTAAAATAAACCATGCCTCAAGCTTCTCAAGAAGGACATATCTTAGTTTAGCACTATTTTTACTTCTACTTTACCCACATAATCCATGCTCCCCACCCTTATTCAGTGAAGTCTGAGTGAAAAGAAAAGTGAATTCTTAGAAGATTGGCCATGAAAAGGTTCTCATTTATACCCGTGAGGGAAAGGGAAAAGATTTCTAAGCTTTGTGGGTTTCTTTCTTTCTTTTTTTTCTTTTTCTTTTTTTTTTTCTGCTGCTCACCTAGCTTTTTGTCCCTGCAGCAGAACAAATGAATATAAAGGAAAAGTCTATGCCAAAAAAATCTTTAGAAGATTTAAGCATAATAAATGTTAAATCTTTGGGATAAGGAAAATTGAGTCCCTATAAAATGCTCTGCAAAATGTATTATAGGGAATGCAAAATGTAGATGGAATAAGGAACGTCACATTATGGTCACTTATTGTATCTACCAAGTTGGAATCAGAATCAAAACTCAGATAGCTGAAAGTATTTGTATTCAAAGATTTAGAGATTAGTCTGATAGTAGAATGTGAAAATTGAATGTGTTAATTGTTTACTTCAGAAAGGTTTCTAGAGATGTTTGTGAGCAACTACTTAATGTGTGCACTTAGATTTTAAAAAAGGAAGGTTGTGAGATCAATTGTGAATAATAAACCCCAGAATATAGTCACTCAGAATAACAAATGTCCATTGCACCAATATTTATTATACAATAATTAAAATCAGAGGCTTATAAATTATAGGGAAAAAAGAAGTCCAATGGATATATCGAACAACTTGAAATCATTTCCTCAAATATATTTTATGACCAAAAAATCATGCTTACATAAGCCAACTAAGCAATATGGAAATTCAAGAAAACACGAAATATAATTAAAAATTCAAATAGAATTAAGCAGCTTTATGCTATTATTCATTTCAGAGTCAAAAACGGGTAAGAGTATAGTGAAGAGAAGGGTCAGCAGTTCAGGACAGGTCAGGAGAACCACTGATCCATTCATTAAGTCAGAATCAAACTATTAACTCGGCACCTACCCTATGCTTGAATCTCTTCCAGGCACTGTATGTAACAGACAAAATACAGGGAGCCCACACCATTATGTATAGAAATACAAGGGGTAGACGAGAAGCACATAAAGAAAAACAATAAAATATTTCAAGTATCAAGAAATGCTATGAAGAAAATAAAGGAACAGGCTGGGCGCGGTGGCTCATGCCTATAATCCCAGCATTTTGGGAGGCCGAGGCGGGGGGATCATGAGGTTGGCAGATCGAGACCATCCTGGCTAACATGGTGAAACCCTGTCTCTACTAAAAAAAAAAAAATACAAAAATTAGCCAGACATGGTGGCGGGCGCCTGTTGTCCCAGCTACTTGGGAGGCTGAGGCAGGAGAATGGTGTGAACCCGGGAGGCGGAGCTTGCAGTGAGCTGAGATCACGCCACTGCACTCCAGCCTGGGCAACACAGCAAGACTCCGTCTCGAAAAGAAAAGAAAAGAAAAGAAAAGAAAGGAACAGTAACAGAGGCAAAATAAAGGAAAGTGACTGGAGGTGGGATGAGACTGTGTTCACTGAAGAGATTGGATAAGGCCTCCTGTAGGAATTGACGATTTGTGCAGAAATCTGAATGGTGCATAGACATGAACCATGCAGCAATTCGGGGAAGAGAAGTCCAGGCAGAGGGAACAGTAACTACTAGAATCAAGAGGCAGGAATGAAGAAGGGGTATCTGAGGGCCAGAGAGGCTACAGTTGAAAAGGGAGTGAAGAGATCAGGAGATGAAGTCGGAAAGATTGGGCGGCAGCTGTGCCAGTTGCTTACGCTCTTCAGTCTCCTCTCCTTACAAAACCGAAATTTGTGTTTGGGGGTCATGTACCCAGCTTAAAAAAAACACTTGATTTTGTTGTGTTTCAACAACCTTGCAGCATTGTTCTGGCTAATGAGATGAAGACTATTGATTATTCTAGGAAAACAGTTGTTTTCCTGATTAAAAGACACACTTGACCGGCATGCAATACTTTCACCTTTTGCTGTTTCTCTCTTCCTGCTTGGAATATGGACACAGTCCTGGAGACAAAGCAGCCATTTTGCAACCACGAGACAAAAAACACATGCTAAGTAGAGCAGAGCAGAAATACTGATAGAATTTGGCTCCTTAATGACTTTGTTGAGCAGCTGTATCTACCCTGCACTGTCAACCTCTAGGCTTGCTATAGGAGGGGGAAAAAAACCCTCTTAGTTGTTTAGTGGTGATGAGTTTAAATCTCTTGCTTGTTTAGGGGTTAGAATATTTAAGCCATTATAGATGGGTTTCTGATTCATGCAGCTAAAAGTACAAATGGTTAGGGCCAGATTCTGTAGAGTTTATATTTGCCATGGTAAAGATTTTTGCACTTTAATTGCAACAGGAAGCCTTTAGAGGGGTTTAAGCAAAAGACTGGTATAATCTAGTTTTTTCTTGGAAAATGTTCTGGCTACTTTGTGTAAATTAGACAGCAGGGAGACAAGATGGAAGCAGAGAGAACAATTAGAAGGCTGTTGCAAGAGATGGTTTTTGTCCCTTCCATTTGTTTTACTAAAAGTATCTTGGTATAGTTAAGCCTTCAAGAATTAGATGTTGTAATGGTACTATCAGGCAGGATGTTGAACTAGCTTCTACATGTCTGGGAATATGGAATTAGGAGACACTCTTTGAAGTAAATACTTTAAGAACTTTGTCAGCAGTATAGGGATACTTGGGTATCTTCTTTTAGCTTGCAGATGTTTAAATGACGATGACGAAAGTTAATTAGTGGTTTATGTACTCTGCCTCCCTGCCTGATCTAGATTATCCTCCTCGTTGTAAATCTCCCTCTACCTTATTTTTCCCCTCTTTTTTGTTTCCTTTGCTAGGGATCATTAAAACATTAGCCAGAGCTGTCAGCCAAACTAATTGAAAGCCACCTACCTTAAGGATCATCCTAATGAAAAACAAGGAAGTTAGAAAATTGACCAAATTGAGTTACTTAACTGCCTGTGAATTGCTGTTAGCTTGGGAATTAAAATAAGAACCAAAGTAAAATAATAACATATACTCATCCCACAAATTATGGGTTATTAAATTGTTTTCCTTTGTATATCTAGGCTGTAGAGGAAAATAAGCATTTTCTTAAGAGATAATGTAATCTTCATTTTAGTATTATTAAAGGTGTAAGATTTTGTTGAAATAGTATTTCACTTATAAGTACTTAACTACAAATGCCTGATTTAAAATTAAGAAAATACTATGTGAGAAAATATATTTTAAAAGCAGAAGAAATAAGTGGAGTAATACTGTATAGTGCTTTAAAAATGTCTTAAAAGTACAAAAGGTAGAATGCATACACTTGCTGCACATTGCAAAGATCCATGAAATAAATCACAACTATGAAAATAGTTTATTGCAGTTATAATTTAGAATTATATTTTCAATGGATATGAGAAGCCTTAAGTATTTCCTTCTAAACTCATGTCTTAGCATCACAGAATTTTAAGGCTGGAGAACGCCTGGGTTCAAGTCCATGAATGTAGATTTTGAGGGGTGGAATCACTCTTTACTCTTCCCCAGCCCACCCTGAGGGTCAAGAATTGTTTCTTAAATGATGAAGAATCAAGTGCAGAGATTAAGAGGGACTTGACTAAATTTACAGAGCTAATTAGAAGTGGAGCTCAAAGTTGGTCCCTCTCCTCTGGTTTCAGTTTAATAGTATACTTTTATCTCTTTCCTTCAATCTTATGCTAAGACCTTTATCTGAGTTTTCACTACATTAGTTTATGGATTTTTTTGCCCAATTTTTGCCCAAATTTATTAATATTTCTGTGCATAAAATCTATGAAAACAGAATTCCACATAAATCTTTTAATTTTATTTTATTGGGGGCTTGACAGTGTTACTCTATTTTCTTCATTCTTTCAGCATCTGTACTTGTTTTTGTTTATATTTACTCGTTTATTTTAATCAGAGCCTGTGTTTTATGGTTTAGAGTCTTGCAAGGACTTTTTTGGTCCGGTAGCTGTAGATGAATGGCAAGTAATACTTAATGACCACTATCAGCTGTGGTTTGCCTCCATGTAGACACTTTCACAAATAAAGTGATACATGTTGAATAACTTTCTCAAGTACACTTGGCTACATGTGTTCTTTCCTTGTTTGTAAATCCTAAGATATGGCTACGGGTCATTGTTAGCCTCTCATGTACAGGCAGATATTCTGCAACCCTTTGGAGTCCTTCAGTCATAATAAGAATGATACTATATCAAAACTTTACAAATTCATTTATTCTGCTCAAATGGTCCTAATGTATAAATAATTTTATTTCCTAGTGTGTTTTCTTTTTCTGAGAAACAGAAAAGCTGCATTGGTTCTTCTATGGAATGCTGAAAACAATAGAATAATTTGAACTTAAGCAAAATATTTTATTTCTCACGATAAGCATATAAATAAAAAGAACAATATGATCTGAAATAAGGTAAAATTCAGTCAACATATTAACAGATTATTGAATACTACATTAGGCCTAATCTGGAAGAAGCGCTCCAGTGATGCAGCAGTGGTTCTAGATGTGACCTTCTAAGGGTGGAGTGCAATCCCTCCTGGTCAGCCTCGGACAGTACCAGTTAAGGCCAGTGCCTAAGCACAGTTTTTTACAGCATTGCCTTTCACTCTGAGAAGTGTACCCGTTTGAATTACAAATTATATGGTCACCCTATTTATGGACAGCATGTTTATTAACAACTGATATGACATCAGAAGTACTTAAAAATGTGTAGGTAGCTCAAACCTAGAAGAGAATAGCTCAAAATATGATGGAATTAAAAATAAAGATCTGGATAAGCTGAGCAGATGAAATAAAAATAGAGAAAATAATATTAATGTATGTTAGGGTTTAATGCAGAGGGGGTTACTTTTAGATCCCCAAAAGTAATTGTCTAAGTACAGCATGAGGGAAGTTTAGCTACTCATTTGAAAAAAAAAAAAACCTAGGGGATTTATTTATTTATTTATTTAGAGATGAAGTTTCACTCTGTCGCCCAGTCTGGAGTGCAGTGGTGCTATCTTGGCTCACTGCAACCTCCGCCTCCCGGGTTCAAGGAATTCTTCTGCCTCAACCTCCCAAGTAGTTGGGATTACAGATGCCTACTACCATGCCTGGCTAATTTTTTGTATTTCTTGTAGAGATGGGGTTTCACCATGTTGGCCAGGCTGGTCTCAAATTTCTGACCTCAGGTGATCTGCCCTCCTTGGCCTCCCAAAGTTCTGGGACCACAGGCATGAGCCACTGCACCAGGAGACCTAGGGGTTTTAATTTGCCAGAGGCTTGCTTGACTTTTGCCAAGAGTGTGTAATTCCACAGGAAAGAAGGCAGTGTTTTCACTGTTGGAAAAGTAGAATGGTGTCGAGACCAGCACTCGCCAAGAAAACCATCTGCAGAGGTGGAAATGTTCCAGATCAGCGTCATCCATTGTGGGAGTTACCAGCCCTGAATGGCTGCTGTGCCCTGGAAATGAGACTCGTGAGATGGAGCAACTGAAAGGTTTTTCTTTTCTTTTCTTTTCTTTTTTTTTGACAGGGTCTCCCTCTGTCACCCAGGCTGAGTGCATGGCACAATCTTGGCTCACTTGCAACCTCCCGAGTAGCTGGGACCACAGGTGCATGCCACCATGCCCGGCTAATGTTTTGTATTTTTGGTAGAGATGGGGTTTTGCTCTGTTGCCCAGGCTGGTCATGAAGTCCTGAGTTCAGGCAATCCAACCGCCCCGGCCTCCTAAAATGCTGGGATTACAGGTGTGAGCCACCATGACCAGCTGGAACTGAAAGTTTTTTTTAACTTTTATTAACGTAAGTTTAAAGCTGAATGTCCTTGTGTAGTTAGTAGCTATTGTATTGGCTAGTGCAGGCCAAGATCAAGAGTGATCTCAGTGAGTTTGGAGTTGGCAAACTGGAGAATGGTGGTCGAAGGGCATTTGATAGGGGGTAGTCCATTAAATTTGAGGGTCCATTAAATTTAACTGAACAAAATCTTAACAAACACTAAAATATGTACAAAGCACTGTGATACACACTATTGGATATTCAAAAGTAAGTAAAGCTGTGTCTATACAATTACAGATCATCTTCTAGAAAAAACAAGAGGACCACAAGTAGACAAGTGATTAGTGCTGGTATTGCAATACAAAGTCCATTTTATGAGAATCTAGGGGAAGAGGAAGTAACTATTGACCCATAAAATTGAGAAGGCTTTGTGGAGAGGTGAGCCTTGATGAGTAGTCAGATGTAGAGAGATTGAGAACAGCATGTAGATGAGAAAAGCCCAGGGCCAGAGAAGTATAAGAACAAAGGAAAGAATGTGTATTGGTGTGTATCGTGGAAGAGAGTTATCCGGATGTAGATGGTAAAGAAACTAATGCCACACTAAAAACTTTTGTGCTTTGTTATGTAGACAATTAAATGAACGTTTCTAAGTTAGAAACTGATGTATCAGACCCGTGCTTTTGTTGGGGCACACATCATGGAGGTGATTACAGGGGAGGTGACCAGGGTAGCCATAAAGTAGAAGCCATGGACAGCATATGAAGGTTGCTAGAGAAGAGGCTGACTGGGAGACCATGTTGGCTGTGTTTGTATGTTTGAAGAGCCATTATATCAAAAGGAATGATAATTATTCTATGCAGCACTATAAGGGGCCAAGATAGCGTTTTATGCAGGCAGATTTCGATTAATAAGTAAGTTCCTAACAATAAGAACTTCTACAAATGAAATAGTGAGTAAGCCCTTGGCCACCCAAGGGTTTTGTGTTGGGCGGTTACAGGAAAGAGTCCAAGTAGTTTCTAGATTTTGAAATTTCAAGAATTGGTCAAAACAGTGAAAGGGAGGAGTCAGAGTTACTAACATTTAATTTTGTCAAGTAAGAATATTGTAGTCTTACTTGCCAATGTGGTCCAGCAACTAAGGTAATTATTATTTATTAAATTTAGATTGGGAGAATCATCATCATTAAAACAGTAACATGGTAAGCCCTCAGGAACTTGACAGAAGTTATAGAAATGATACGGTGATCCAGCTACTGAATGCTGTAATAATTAGTACAACAAATGTCATTTACAACTCCAGAAATAGTAAAAAGAGAAATATCAGCCACAAATAGTTATCATAGAGGGCAAAACTTTCCATTTCTTTATTATCATAAATCACAAAGCTCCATTGATGCATATTTTATCACACCACTCTTGCCATATGTGATCTGAAGTTTCTGAGTGCATCCCCAGGGACCACAGTTACTGATATAGATAATCAAGAATTCCTTTTATGCTCCTCTCAATGCCGCCACAGCTCAGATTGAAATTAGCATCTTTTACAATGAAATACCAGTTGCTGTCACAAACAGACATGACAGCTGGAGAGAGAGGCCTGTTTATCCAGTTATTCTTCATGTCTCCAGTTCATTATGATTTATTAAGATGTGTACTGTAAGTTCCTGAATGAAGAGACTTTGAGTTTTGCACAGTGATTATCATTTAAATAGAGGCATCGAGAAGCTGTTCTCCAAGGAGGGAGTGGGCAGTGATGAAGGTCAAAGATCAAAAACATCTTAATAAGCATCTTTTTTAAAAGATAATCATTTTCTCAAAATGTCTTTATACATGGCTTTATCTCGCTCTCATGGTTTGAAAATCACTTTTTATTGTAGAAGCATTTTGAGAAGAGGTTGATAATTGTAACTCAACATGTATTGAGAATCTACCATGTGACAGGAACATACTAGATGTGTCTACAAGTTTTCTTATGACACAGGTATTCATGACATCAATCTCATGACACAGGTAGTAGGAATATATTTTAAAGAAAGACATCAAGTTACCTGGCTAATATCACAGAGCTCGTACACAGATTTAGGCATCCCAAAGGTGCTGCTTTTTAAAATTAACCTCCATATCACCTGAAAAAAAATTTTTTTAAATTAGACTTTGCAGTTATTTTTGTTGTCCAAAAGTAACATAGGGGCAAACTGAACAAGTTCTTTTCTCCTGATAATATTTGCAGTTACCATTTATTGTGTGTTTCCCATGTGTTAGGCAAGGTACAAAATGTTTTATATTGATAATCAAATGTAATTCCTTTGAGATCAGCATTATTACTCCCACTTTTCAAATGAGTGAACCTGATCAAAGAGATTAAGTAACTTGTCTGGAAATTTAAGTAATTTACTCAAGGAGAGGCAGGAGCATGATTTAAAATCAACCAGACTGCAACATCTATTGGCTGAAACCCCCACCTGAGGCTATAGGAGCTTACCAGAGGATGGGGGAGTGAAAGGGGAAGGCTTATGGCAGTGGCTCTCAACAAATAACCCTGAGACTAGCAGCATCTGTACTCAGATGGTCTTATTCGGTAGACAGTGCACTTAACCGTTACATAGTACTGCTACATTGTGTCTTCCAAGATTTGTTAGGGAGTTTGCATTTCACGGTACAGCTAATGTAGACTTATCGACAATTGTTTGGTGTACTTCCTTCAGCCACCATCAGTGCCATCAAACTACAAGAATTCACATAGGCACCAAGATGCTGCTTGTTAATGAAGAAAAGGTTATGAGCTGTATCAGAGACTGGAAGATGCTAATGAGTCCCATTTCCTCTTCCTGGGCACACAGGAAGAGAACATTTGCCTGCCTCCCTTGCTGTTAGGTTTAGGCAAGGTTCTGGCCAATGAAAGGCATCTTTATTACTAACTGTAAAACATTCTGAAAGATCCTCTGTACTTTCTGTCTTTGCTCCCCTGGTGACTTTGAGGAAAAATTTCTGCCTTCTACCTAGAGGAGGTAGAGCCACCAGATGGAAGCAGCCCCAATTTCTGAGTCATTGCTTAGAGGAAAAGCACTCAGAAGGATCACCTGACATAAAGCTGAACTATGGTGTGAAGCTACTGAGACTTGGTGTTTTTCTTAGAGTAACTAGCATATATTACCCTATTTAGCTGGCAGTTCACACTTCAACCCTGTTTGCAGTAATGGCTTTGAACCCTCAGATAGCACCTTCCTCTTCCCAAGAAGAGAAGAATAAGCTCCAGTCATTCAGTTATGGTTCCTTTGGATTAAGGATGGAATCTTGCATGGAATCACCCTCCATCTACATAATTACCATGATATATTAACTCAAGACTGCTGGAAGTCCTGTCCCACAACCAAGGTGATTATTAAAGGGGGTGCAGTCCCATTAGGAAGTTAAATGTCCTACAAAAAGGAAGAGAATGAAGGCTTGGAGATCAGCAGTAATTTTTATAGAAATGGAAATAAAAATGATGAGGGCCAGAACATAAAGTGGTAGAATAGAGAGAATAACATAGATTCTTTGGGTATTTCTGAAGAAAACAGCAATAAACACTGCTAAGCAATGTGAAATGCAGTGTCCACCAAAGTAGTATACAGGCAGTTGAGCAGGGAGAGAGGGGACCTAGTGGGAGGATAACAGATTATACAAGCAGGAGCAATGGCTTGGAGGTCCTGGAATCTAGTCTCAGATTAGTCAACTACCGTGTGACCACTAGGAAAGTCACTTAAACTCAATGGATTCCAAACAACATGCAGTGATTTCTTAGTGCTTGAGTCAACAGATTTAACAAATACAGTAGCTAATAAGCTTTATTGGTGGAAATAGCACCTTTGCCTTGATTTTTTAGTCCTCCATTTAAATCTTCAGCTCATGTAGTTTGTAGAAATATAAGCCAAATTACCCATGACAACCTGCAATGTGAGATAGATTAAAACAACTAATTTTGATATTGTTTTCTCCTTTTTTTTTTTTTCATCTGTCACTTGCATGTGGCAATTTAGAAGTTTATATACTCTCTGGCCTAATTTAGAATGTTGCTGCATTTGGATTTTTAGTCTTAGGAGAGATATGGCTTGAATGAAGAAGTTCTAATACTCACTGCAGAAATCCTAGATGCTGAATCTGTAGATATCCACAGAAAAATAATTGTCACTGTGCTGTGTAGGAGTGAATCTTTAAAAAGTTCATGCCAACAACAGTGAAAATGACATACTTCTTTGCATGGCAAAAACAGAATGGAGTCATTATAGAATCTGTAGGAAACATTCATTAAGAACTTAAATTCCAGGCCGGGCGCGGTGGCTCAAGCCTGTAATCCCAGCACTTTGGGAGGCCGAGACGGGCGGATCATGAGGTCAGGAGATCGAGACCATCCTGGCTAATATGGTGAAACCCCGTCTCTACTAAAAAATACAAAAAACTAGCCGGGCGACGAGGTGGGCGCCTGTAGTCCCAGCTACTCGGGAGGCTGAGACAGGAGAATGGCGTGAACCCGGGAGGCGGAGCTTGCAGTGAGCTGAGATCCGGCCACTGCACTCCAGCCTGGGCGGCAGAGCAAGACTCCATCTCAAAAAAAAAAAAAAAAAAAAAAAAAAAATTTAAATTCCTTTAAAATTAGCCTATTTCCTGGATGTCTCATATTCATACATCTCAACCTGGGAAGACGTATTCAGAGAAGGAGTCCTCCAGGTTCAGCCTGTAAATTAGAATTTCAAACTGCTAACAGTTCATGAATGTCTCCTGTTTTCCCTGGGAAAGCGCCAATCTCTAGGGCTTAAATTCACCTGTTCATTTTTGGATTTGGGTTGGATCTGCTAGGAGGAAGCAGATGGTGAACATCAAACAGGAGATTTTTTAGCTGGTAGGGCACACAGAACAGATTTGCCAAAATGCCATTTATTGTCTAGAATTCAGAGATGGAGACCATGGTTAGTTGTTCTGGTAATTCCAATGTTTCTAACAGCCACTCCTGAAGTGATCATTTAAAAAGAATACACATTTCAACCCCACAGTCTTAAAAGCACAGCCTACATGCAGTTTAAAATAAATTTACTTCCTCCAACACATTACAAAGCAACGCCTAGATTCTAAGTAAAAACAAAATGTAGCTATTCATATTTTTTAAAGGCTGAAAACTTTCCCCCTTTCCACACAATCCTGCTTTACTGCCCCACAAAGCTACACCTAGATTCCAAATAATAAAAATAAAATGTAGTTATTCATAGTTTTACCAAGCTGAAGTTTGTTCCTTTTTCACACAATCTTGCCTTACTGCTCCCTCCCAGTTCCCCTCTGAATGTTCCTTTTCTTCTCTCCATGCTAGTTGTGCTTTCTTACCTACACTTTCCACCTTTGCAACCCCTCCTTTCTTTAGACAGGGTGACAATCTAGATTTCTCATGTTTTTATGGCTGTGTGGATTGGATAATGGGCTGACTGACAGGAATGTGAACTTAGAACATTCCCAGCACTGAACTGACACAGTGGTATGTTTCAGGGGTGGTGTAAAGCGCTGGGCCGTTGGTATCCATGTGCCCCACCATTCATAATGGGGAACTCTGCCAGCAGAAAGCAGAACCCCAGTCTGCTTTGAAGAAGGTTATGACTCAGCTGGGGGAAGAGACATTAAACACCCAAGATAACAACGGGTGAGGATACCATCAAACATGGTGCACAAGTTTAATTTAATATAGGGGAGAACATCAGAGTCTTGGGGGTGGGGCAGAGTAATCTATGGCTAATTAAGGTCTCATTTAGACAGAGTAATTTTGAACCATCTTGTGGGAAGAGGATCAGAGATAGTTCAAAAGAAATACAGATTCCTCAAGGTGTGGGGATGATATGAGCAAGCCTGTGGCAGAAACAGTTCTTAAGAGTAAGGCAAGTAACTCATTTGGCACAAACACACTTTCACTTAAAAACATTGAAACCTAAAATGTTCCAGTGGATCACTCCCCCCGCCCCCAGAAAAATGAAATCCGTTATAACCAGGAGAAGGGTTGATGGTAGGTAGCTCTGAAAACATGAAATAATACACGTGAAGCCAAACTTTGCAAAAGTAAGATTCTATAGGCTCAGGAAGTATCTTTATTGCTATCATCATCAACTAATAAAACTATGTTTGAGTTCTTTATTTGTGGGGGGTCAGCTGATAATATTTGGCCAAAAATACATCATGAGTTTTAGGAAAATGTTAGCCACATGTCCATCTGAAAAAAAAATGCATTGTTTATGAATTTCTCAAAGTCTCTAAAAACTTACATATGGCATTTCCCCTCCTAATTGTATTGAGGAAACTCTAGATTATCCTAGAGGAGGCCTTGTGAGGAGAGGCTAGAGGAGAGGTAAGATATAATGTGGCTGTTCCAAGGTAAATTATCATTTCAAATTTATTGACAACATCTCCTTAATTATATCTTTGTTGACAGCTATTCATTCACTTTGTGTGCATAGAATTTGAAACAATGCATATTCCAATTTGCCTTGGAACCAGAGAAATGTTTAACAAAGCATGTGTGTGTGTGTGTGTGTGTGTGTGTGTGTGTGTTTCTGAGGCAGGGTGTCACTCAGTCACCCCGGCTGAAGTACGGTGGCATGATCTCGGCTCACTGCAACCTCCGCCTCCCAGGTTCAAGCGATTCTCATGCCTTAGTCTGCTGAGTAGCTGGGATTACAGGTGTGTGCCACCACACCCAGCTAATTTTTTTAATTTAATTTTTTTTTAATTATTATTCTTTTATCAGAGACAGAGTTTCACCACGTTGGCCAGGCTGGTCTCAAACTCCTGGCCTCAAGTGATCCACCCACCCTGCCCTTCCTAAGTGCTGGGATTACAGGCATGAATCACTGAGCCTGGCCTGTTTTTGTGTTTTTGACAGTAGTAACCACTCTGAAGACTGTTAGACCTGGGGTTGTGACATTAACGTTTGTTGGCAAAATCTTCCTCGGTTAACCCTTTCCACATATTCTCCCATTCCTTGCTCTCAAACTACCAAATTTATAAAATCACAGCAACTATAAAGGAACAGAAAGCAAGAGCAAAAATAGACCTGATAGACCATTGGGTTATCTGGTATACTCAGCAGAAGATAAGCCCAACACTGGCCAGGTGGGTGCAGCACACCAGCACCCCAGATGGACATGTTAGGAGGAGCTGAAATGAGATAGGAAGGGGAACAAGAGCAATTTCCAAGCGTGGGCACCTGGACTTCACTTATTTGGCTTTTCTTTTGAAAAATTAAATTGCTAGATTCAGGGCTTACCTGTGTTTAACTCATATAAAAAAATCACTCACCTACTCAGCTGTAAATTATTTCAGATCACTTACAATTTCACATAATCCCGACCTCTTCTGTTCTCTCAATTAGTGTAGATAATGATAATTGAACCAAACTATGTAATTAACCTCATATCTACCTAGATTTCTCTTTTTTTGCAAAACCTCAAAGAGAAACGTGTGTCACACTTGTATTTTATTTTAATATTTTCATGTTCCTTGAAAATTCTACTTACTCTCATAAATAAAGAATACTTGTCAGAAGCTATGCTTTTTGATTTTTTGAAAAATATTTTTTTTCTAAGCTCCTTCCATAAATTGTTTATTGTTCAATATGGCTGTGACTTTTCAATGCAGTTACTTATTTTTCATGCCTTCAATTTGGTATAAATATTTCTTTTACCCAGAATCAAATGCATAAAAGGTTTCCTTTCATCTCAAGGATGCAAGTTATTTTTGTTATCTTCTATGGGAAATTAATAATGGTGGGGTCAAGGTGGGGAAGGAAGTTAGCAGATCCCTCTAACTTAACAACTGCATATTGTAATAGAAATAACTCATAACAATGATGCAATTCCTCTCTTCCCTTCTGATAAACAAGACCATGACTTAGTGGTCATTCTTTTTCTTTTCCGTTTCTCACTTACTCCTGTCCTAGTTATTCAAATACCTAGCCAATGACTTATAAAAGCACCACTACCTGAGGTCAGCTACACTTTGCAGAATTAGACATAAAGGTAGAGATGGATGCCATAATGACTTCTGTCACACATTGGCTCAAGGAACTTGGAAAGACCAGGACCAGGGTACTGGCAGCACTTGCCTGGTGTATTCTTCAGTGCTCATAGGATCTGTCTGGTCTTAAGTTTGGTCAATCCAGAAAGGGTTGCACCTCTGTCTCCTTCCCGTGTCAATCCTAGTCTCTTTTGTCCAAATTCCCAAACAACCTCTCAGGTCTTACGTTCTGGGTGGCTCGTGGAGGATGGAAGGGCTGCTCTCCTAGGTTTGCACTCCATCTTGCATACTTCTTAGAGATGTTGCCCATGATTCATTAAGACATCTGGGTTTTTGATTCAGAACATTTCCCATCATGAAGTATCCTGAGAGCATTCTTCTGTATAGGTTTTCCCCTAAGAAATAATGTAAAACCTAGGGGAAAACATCGATGTGCTAATCTCCATTCCACTTCATAGATTGTCATATAAATGTTCTTCAAGCCACAATTTGACATGAAGGAATGGTACCCTAATGAGCAAATGTTATGGTAAGAGGTTCATCAAGGCAGTTATTTTACACATGTGCCTGGGCGGGTTGTGAACATTCGGCCTAAAACTGTTTCATTAACAGCAGATGACCCTCGTCAGTGACAGGTGAAGAAACGGGCCTTTCCTCAGCTCTGCAAGCCACAGGGCACAGCAAAGCCTCCTGCCTCTTGGCAAAATAACCATCCCACCAAGAGCTGCATAAGATGCTGTTTTAAGTCCTGTGATAAGTGCTTGGGCTCCCTCCTACAACCATCTTGATACTTTGCAAGAATGGTAAACATAGACTTACAGACTTCCATAAACGTTGAAGTGCAGGTGAGCGCCAGGGCAGCAATAACTTTAGAAAGCAAATGCTGAACAGTGTTTTAAGTCTTTTGCTCAATATTGTCCGGAATGGTGGGCATGAAGCAGTCCTTCCTAAGAACAGGAAGTCACCGATTTAATTTGCAAAGTTAATGTTAACCTCAACTAAATCAGAGTTCATTGGCAGAATGGTTTAGAGGTTTTCAGTGTCTTTCTGGCATTGAAATGATAAAGGCAGAGAAAGTAGTTTTCAAAGTCAGTTTGGATTTATGAAATGTTCACCAAAATAATCATAAGACAGAAGATAACCAAAGGAGATAACCATAATTAGAAGACAGCATGATCTCTAATAATAAAATTATCTTAAACCCTTGACCATTAGAATTTTCTGAACTTGTGGAAATGAAAGTCATGATCTTGTTTTGCACTAGTACCTTGCAGTCTGGATACCTAGGTTCTAATTCCCTAATTTATGGAACAGCATCTGAAATGCCATTACCAATCTTTCTTCTATAGACAGTTTTTTTAAAGCCCTAAAAGTCCTATTTTGCTCATTTACTTTTTTTTTTTTATTTTTTTTTGAGATGGAGTCTTGCTCTTCGCCTAGGCTGGAGTGCAGTGGCACAATCTTGGCTTACTGCAAGCTCTGCCTCCTGGGTTCACACCATTCTTCTGCCTCAGCCTCCCGAGTAGCTGGGACTACAGGCGCCCACCACCATGCTCAGATAATTTTTTGTATTTT
>NW_016804196.1:1785554-1801639 GCF_001698545.2 Rhinopithecus bieti | reverse complement strand
TTTTGAGATGGAGTCTTGCTCTTCGCCTAGGCTGGAGTGCAGTGGCACAATCTTGGCTTACTGCAAGCTCTGCCTCCTGGGTTCACACCATTCTTCTGCCTCAGCCTCCCGAGTAGCTGGGACTACAGGCGCCCACCACCATGCTCAGATAATTTTTTGTATTTTTATAGAGACGGGGTTTCACCGTGTTAGCCAGGGTGATCTCGATCTCCTGACCTTGTGATCTGCCTGCTTCGGCCTCCCAAAGTGCTGGGATTACAGGCGTGAGCCACCGCGCCCGGCCTGCTCATTTACTTAAAGTCAACTCATGGTAATTTGCACTATTTGAAGGAAGTGATATCATGGTTAACAGAAAACAGCAAATAATTTTTAAAATTACGTATTTTATTCTTTGGAAGATATTTTAGGTATCTGCATTTAAATAGCCATATGTCTCAAACTCTAGAAACTGGCAACATTTCAAATTAAATAGTGCATCCCTGCTGAAAGGATGAGGTGGTATACCATAGTATTATAGTTACAAAACAGACTTCATAATTTTGTACAGACTCAGGTTCAAGCAGTAAGGCTAGAATAACTAGCTCTGTGCTCTTGGGCGACTTATTTATCTTCTCTGTGACTTCATTTCTTCAGCTACTAAATGGTGATGATATTTGTACCTCATGGCATTATCAGGAATAGATGGGATAATACTGATGGAGTGCTTTTGACAGGGCTTGCCCATGGCAAGTGATTCTTATTTTACATGGCATATGGTAGGATCCTCTTTCCTGTGTATTCTCTCTATCCCTATGAGTGACTATGTGGGTTAGAGGAAATAGTACATCTTGCTTTTCTTAACAAAATTACACAGAGTAGTTTACAAGGTCAACCAATAGCCTCTAAAAAAGAGTTCACATGCACCACAGGCTAGAAAGCACCTTGGAGGACCTGTGATACCTTCCCCGATCTGATGTCTGTGCTCAGACTCCCACAGGCCAGTCATCTGCACGTTCTCCTCTGGCTGCTGGGAACTCACTGCTCTCCGGGAAAGCCCATTTCAACATAAGGCAATTCATCATTAGGAAGCTCATCATTTTGCTGGAATAAAATATGCTCCCCATTCATTGACCCTGGTCCAGGCCTCCATAGCAATGCAGAATAAATATATTTTCTGTTTCACATGAAGATATTTCAGATACTTGAAGAGGATTATTGTGCTTCCTCTAAGTCTTTTCTGTGTCAGGTCGGCTATTTTGAAGACCTTCAACCATTTCTCATGTGGAAGGCATGTTGTTGAGCCCTTTCCCGACCACTGGCTACTTTCTACACAGCTCAGGTACAGTGTGATGAGTAGAACAGAACAGGACATCTCAGTGCACCCTGACCAAGAGAAAGTAAAGCAGGATGGACTCATCCCTGGAAACAGTGGATACAGTGGATATCTAAAGGCCTGAATTTGCATCCTGGGTCTGCTTTTCTCTGGCAGAGTGGTCTTGGGTATGGTACTCAACCTCCACATGTACTTTTCTCACTGGCACATGTTTGTGTTAAATTTTATCTGGTCATATATAGTGGATCATATCAGCCTTTTTGACCCCATTTCTTCATCTAATATAAACTATTCATTCAGGTTTCATTAAATTTGTATGACTGGCATACCATAATGTGCATGTCCATGCCACAAGTTAAACCAAAATGTAATACATGGCAAATCCAGCTAGAAGCCCAGAGCAGAGCATTCAGAACCTGCATTAGGGTAACCAGGGCTTCCTTGGTTTATTAAAGAAGTACTTGCTGTGCCCTGATTATGTGCCAGGTAAGATATTGGGTTCGGGGCATATAAAGATGAACAAGAGAGTTCCCATCTTTATCCTCAAGGAGCTTGGAGTCTAACAAACCATCTATTAATGGACTTTTGGGGGCACTGTGGACAATGCCCTTTCAACCATTGTTCCAGCTTTTGTTGGTACAAAGATATAATCAGGGCAATCCCCTGATCATCCAGTCTGGGTCCCAAAGGAAACAAGTTTAGTAGGGAAAGACTTGATCTTAATGAAGCCATGTTGACTTAATGATTTTTTCTCCTAAAGTTTTGTCTGATATATATATACATATATATATGTTATATATATATATATAACAAATCATATATAATGTGGCTGATATAACCATGGGAACTATCTACATTATGATCTGGAAAATGGATGCCCTACTCTTAAATTGAAAATGTATACTATAATAAGGATGAATGAAAATTGAACTTTACTAAGGCAGTGGTCCTCAACTAGGGGTACTTTTACTTCTGGATTTGACATTTGGCAAGGTCTGGAGACATTTTCTGTTGTCCCAAGTGGGATGATGTTATTGGTATCTAGTAAGTAGAAGACAGGGGTGCTATTAAATATCCTACAATGTGTAGGGGACTTCCTGTCCCAGACAAAGAATTCGCCAGGCAAAATGTCAGTAGTCATAGCCAGGGTGAGAAACGCTGCTTGGGAAGAGGAAGCAGTAGAACTGAGTGGTGAAGACCACAAGTGTGGGAGCCAGAGAGTCCTGTGTTTGAAACCTCTTGTGGTGACCACTTCATCAGTTTCTGCATCTGCAAAGTGAAGATGGTAACAATACTGAATTCAATGAGAGGATTAGAGAGGTAATGCTCATGAAGCACTCACAGTGTCTGGCAGAGAGGTGTGACGAAATAAATGGTGGTTATTTATTTATTTATTTATTTTGCTCTGTCAGTTTTTCCTCTGAATGCTACATGTTTTGACATGAGTGAAATAGATAGATGTAGCCAAAGAAATGTATAGCACTTGGTATTTCATGAAGAAATCTGTTGTTTTCCTGTGTTTAAAGAAACAACTCTCAACAATTTGATCTTCAAATGTTAACCAGTTCCATGAGTCAAATAATATCCTCTGTGCTGAGCTGCCTGAAGTATTCCACTGAGATGCTAACTGCCAAATGGATTAATATTTTAATGATTGCTTAAAGATCTTATTTTCAAATATGAGTATGCCTCATATTTTTAGACTGAAATGTTCCCAGTATTATGGAGACGAGGGTATCAGCTAAGCATAAAGGCAGACACAACTGTAACACTTCAAAAGTATGATGTTAATGAAGATGTACTTTGGTTGCTAGCTACTATTTGCTTTAAATGCAATTTGATATTAATGGTAGCATAAAAGTGTTATTTAATCTTTATTTATAAGATGAACATCCTTGGGAGATCTTGCCAGTTTGTGCAAAGTATAGGCATAGATTTAGATTCTTACTTAATATTCCAAAAAAGCCTACAAGACACATGCTCTCAAGTGTGGTGCTTGCTTTCAATGATGTAATGATGGTTGGTGCCTCTGCAAATTGATATGAAGTATTTGATGCAGGGAATCAAGGGATTTCAAAAAGAAATATTGGAAATTGTATTGTTTCTTGCATTAGAAAATGAAGATGAGATGCAATGACCTGTGAATGTTTGTGTCTCCCCCAAGTTCACACATTGAAATCCTAACCCATAAAGGAATGGCATTAGGAGGGGGACCTCAAGGCAGTCATTGTGTAATCAGGGTAGAGCCCTTATGAATGAAATTCTTGCCCTTAAAAAGGGGGGGGACCCCAGGGAGCTCTCTTGCCCTTTTTCTGTCGTGTGAGAATACAATGAGAAGATAGCAGTCTGCAACTCAGAAGAGGGCCCTCACCAGAAATGGACCGTGCTGGCACCTTGATCTTGGACTTCAGCCTCCAGAACTGTGAAAGATAAATTTCTGTTATTAGTCACCAAGTCTGTGGTATTTTGTCATAACAGTCTGGACAGAGTAAAACATAAGAGAACATTGGCACCGGTGTGGGAGGTGGGCATGGAGATGGCTGTATCTTCCAGTTAGTTTCTCCCAGTCCTTGTCTGACCTTCAACAGTGGTAGGTGGGTGATACTGCCTACTCTACATGTCTGTTCAAGCCATTTGCATGGAAAAAGATATCCTTTGATGCAAACATTAAATGTTCATTTCTGTCTATTTTGTTACTCTTATTTTAGTGCTCAACATCTTTCAAATTAAAAAGAAACATATTTGGTAGCCCTTTCAAATATAGATAAGATTACTTCTAAATGAAATTTCTTTAGCCAATTTTTAATTAAATTGCTAAAGGAAATTACATCTGTTGGCTTAAAAACAAATTATGATAAGTTCATCAATTATTTATAATCAGTACAATTTAATCCCTTATTAGGACTTAGTAAGGGGTTCAGAGACGTTGAGTTTACCAAGTGAAACAATCGTGAGCATAATAAAAGATGGATGTATTCTTTCAGAAAATATTTTGTATTAATAGCTTTGACCAAATAGTTGTAAAAATATATCTATAATATTTACGAGTACACTCAAAATTTCTACCCAACAATTTATATAAGCTGCTATTTAGTAAGCTGTATTTTTAAATTATTGGGAGAAAGTGGAAATCAAAATTTGGTTCTGTCCAAAGATACCAGCTAAAGAACAGCAACAAAAAAAACTATCCTGTGTCTCTTTCCATGCTATTTTGCCCACAACCTTAACTCTAATCCTAGTAAACAACCCTCTGTGGGAACAAGTGGTAATTGAATCTTCATGCTAATTATATCCTGGTTTTCTTTTGACTACTAGCTCCCAATTATGCCAACATATTACACTATGTACTGTTCTCTGGGAAAATGCTAAGATTACCTTGTTCATTCAGCTAAGGTCAGACCTTTAAAAAAAAAAAAAAAAAAAAAAGGCTGAAGATTTAGCTACAGACAGTTTAGTTCCTAACACTCATCTGTTTTTCATTCTGGGTGGAAGGTTAACATAGCTTATTTTAGTTATAAACCAGGTGCAGGAACAGATAAGTAGGAGTGTATTAGTCACAAATAATTTCAATGTGAAGTATTAAGAGTTAAGTTTTTGTTCCCCTGCCAGATGTTGAACACAGAGTTGCAGTTGTATGGTTGGAGTGTTGGAGTGTTGGGGGCTACACATCAAAGAAATTTCTGTGACCATCAAATGTATCCATTACATGGAATCAAATTATCACCTTATTAGTTACCCTTTAATTGGTTGATATAACAGAGAACATGCAGTTATTTAGTCATGTTTGATCTAAGACTCAGCACTTAATACATGAACGTAAGGATGGAAAGAATAGACGCTGGGGCCTTCAAAAGTGGGAAGGCTGGAAGGAAGTCGACGGTTGAAAAATTATTATCTGTGGGGTACAATGGTCATTATTTGGGTGATGCGTACACTAGAAGTCCAATCTCTCCTTATGATATAGATATACACACACACACACACACTATATATACACATATATGTGTGTGTGTGTGTGTGTGTAATAAACTTGCACATGTACCCCTGAATCTAAAATAAAAAAGACTCAGTACTTAAAGAGTAGAATCTGTTTATGTTACTACTTGTAAATAATAAATTCAGTGACAGTACCGCTTTTTTTTATAAAGAGGTATTGTACATTTTAACAGCGTATATTTGCAAACACACATTTAAGAGTTAGGTAAAACTTAGAAAATAAAACCCTTCAACTTAAAGATTTCCTACTTTCTCACCTCCCTAATGTCCACACCAGAATATTGCCAATAATTAATACTAATGGTCACAGGCAAATCTTGTCAATTTAAAGAAATAATTCAAAGTAACAAGGACCATTCAAATATTTGACTTAAATATTTAATTAAATATTACAAATTTATTTAACTTGAAAATTCAATTGATTCAATTTTATATTCCTTATTAAAAACCAAATCACATATTTTTAAAGAATCTATTGTGAGCAAGATTCTAGTTAAGAGATGTAGAACTATAAAGAAGAGAGGGCTCCCATGCAAGATACCTCTTTACTCTTTGGAGGTAATGGCATTAGTCAGAACACACTCTAAACTTGTGATTACATTGTTAAACATTCTTATCAATAGCAAGGATACCCCCATATCAGGCAATGCTGTGCATGTTTCTGACATTTGCACTTTTGCATGGTACTTTACATGCTAGCCCTTACTGCTTAGGAAGAAGAGATGAGTGATATTGTTAAAACTTTATGTTTATAGCTTCCTTTACTCTTTTATAGTGGTTATTCAATGATATATTTGTAGGCCAGATGTCCTCTCTTCTATGACATCTTAATCTAAAAAAAAAAATTACATATACCTTGAGGTGAATTGGATCATTTCTATTTTGCATTGCACTTGAGTAATGTTTTGCGTTGAATGTTCTCAGGGTTCTAAAATTAAGTTAATCCATATGTAATTAGGAACATTCTTAACTAGAGAGTCCTGGTTAGCAAGAGATTGGCAGATTATTCTGAATCACTAGTTAGCAAACCATGGATAGCAATTAAATAAAAAAAGAATAAAATTCTCTTTAAAATAGGTTGTTGCAATAACTTAATGTGGTAATATGATTTTCTATTTTAAATTGCCGTAGACAGTGCATTTTTTAAAGCAAAATTTTGTCTTCTGAGAGCTAGTTTCATAATTTTGTACTACTTATGCTATTTAACACTTCAGTAAGGCCAGGCGCGGTGGCTCACTCCTGTAATCCCAGCACTTTGGGGGGTTGAGGCAGGCGGATCACGAGGTCAGGAGATCAAGACCATCCTGGCTAACACTGAAACCCCGTCTCTATTAAAAACACAAAAAATTAGCCAGGCATGGTGGCAGGCACCTGTAGGCCCAGCTACTGGGGAGGCTGAGGCAGGAAAATGGCATGAACCTGGGAGGCGGAGCTTGCAGTGAGCTGAGATCGCGCCACTGCACTCCAGCCTGGGCGACAGAGTGAGACTCCGTCTCAAAAACAAAACAAAACAAAAAACAAAACAAAACACTTCAGTAAGTATTCTGCTTTTGCAATCCCTTTTGATTTGTGATGGATAAAATAAACTGAAGGCTATTTTATGGATAAAATAAACTGAAGGCTAGTAAAGATAGTGTTGCACGTCTTAAGAAAACAGACAAATATTTTGGAGAAACTAAGTATTTCTCTTTATGAGACTGTATGACCTTATGTTATACAGTCATGTTATGTTTATGCTAATGTATAATGCTTTTATGATAACAATGCTTTTATTTCCAGAACAATTATACTTAACATTGACACTTAAAGATGTTCCTTTTTTATATTCAACTAATGACAACTTTGCTGTATATTCCATGTCAATATCAGGATTCAGGGAGGGCTGAACCTAATGAACACATGGTTCTTCATTTACCCCTCCCCAGACACTGTGTGCTTAATGCTGTGTATAGTCCCTTACTTATGTCTTCATTTGCAGTAGTCATTTCAGAAGGAATTGATGACAGTGCCTTCTTTTAGTAAATAACAATAAGTCACAGTCTACTGAATATAAAACCTGTAGATGCTCAGTTACTTAAAACCACCTTTATTACATAAAATATGTTTTCTTGGTCTCTAAATTAGTATGAAAATATGGAGGAGGTTGTTTCTTCAATTAAATGTGAAAGATTAATCACTGTAACAATTTGTTTCACAATAGACAATAATTAAATGTCAAAATGAAATATTTACTTTTTAAGTCTTATATGTCCGAGAAAAAAAGTATTGGAGAAGCATAAAAATCTGGTGCTATGTGCATATATGTTGATTGAGTTAATATGGAGTTTACATATAAATAAAATATATTTAATACTAGAATTAGGTAATGCATTTATGTTTATTATAGCTTCACATGCTGTTTTTAGAGGACAAGAAAATTTCCCTATATCCAAAGTAGAATGTAGAGGGAATAAAAATGGCAGCCCTGAGTCTTAGCTCTCTGATATTCTGGGAATATGCCTTTGGGGGTAAGGAAGGGGAAATAACGAGGATTTCCCAAAGTGCCATCAAAGTAAAACAAATGAATCTAAAAGTGATAAATGTTACTTTTCTATTTCTCTTTTGCTCTTCTTTTCGCCACTCTGCACTACTGATTGCAGCACCACCAGATCAGAATCAACAATTAACTGTCTAATTATTCTAGTCACACCAGCCCACAATGAAATCTTTATTCCGTGTTTACAGCAATCTTTGGCAGAGGCTGTCTTGCTGTTTCTAAACGAAGAAGAACTGCCCTTTGGCTCCTCTCGGCATCAGCTGCCTTGGTTTCAGCCCTGGATGCCAATAATCAGACTTCTTTTTCTTCCAAAGTGGACATTTTTTTTTTAGGGTGAAAAGACCTATTCTCATCAACCCCCCATATATTCTGGCTGATTTATGTTCTCGCTACTGCAGCTCTTCCTTCCGTGTCTCTTTACGTTTTTCCTTTCTCCATAGAACACCATCAGCAAAAACCCCATTTTAAGTCCAAAATTGTAAAATATGCTTGGCCAAACAGTGCTCACTACTATGAGGGAAAGAAAAATACAACTACTGGTTTATGGATAGAGGGAAGTCAAGGAACTCCCTCCTGCTTTTCTGAACTGCTAATTTTCTGCCTCAAAAGGCATTCAATAACTTCTCCACCAGGGGAAAAACATACCCACTTTTCAGTGGCTCTCTTGATGACTTCCAACTATTTACTTAAATCCACCAACAGCTGCAGGTCTTTGAGAAGCTTCAGAACTTGGGGGATATTTACAAATGTGTAAGTGTCTGAGAGGGTATAGGGTACATCTGAGTCTCTTGGAGATGGTAAGAGCAGACTACTGCACTATGACAGACAGGAAGAGAGAAGTTAATACCAATCCAAAGTCTAAAAGGAGACAGTGCTTTTACCCAACGGAGGAGGGAAAAATGCCTTGGTTAGCCCTCTGGGCTGTCTCATGGAGTCCTCTTCCTGAATCTGAGAGCAGAGGACAAGCAATGTTAGAGCTGTTATCCTGTGCTGCTCAGCTGCTTTCTTCTGACGAACATTGCTCTGCTCTTTGAGGATAGTGACATCTTCCTTCCAATTCCAGTCTCCAAACCCTGTGTAACAGTTCCCCTAACAACCTCAGTCTCTCCTCTCAGCCCTCAGCACTTACTACAGTCACATCGCTTTTCCAGTGAGAACTGGGTCATAAAATTTTACAGGGCAGAAAGGTAGAAGGGGGCGTTTCAGTAGTATAAACACTGATTAAATTTCCCGGCAACTCTCCCCAAACGAAAGATAATTTTTCTACAAGTATGCACAAGAATGTCAAGAATGCTAAGTCATTTTTATGTTTGTACTTTCCTTTTCCATTTTAATTTTACACTGCCACATGGCACACATGCTAAAAATGTATCTCCTTAACCTGCAGTGTAGCAAACTTTTCACAAAACATTAAAATGGCATATTTTATAGACTGTCCTTTCCCAGGATGCTCAAAGCATTTTTTTGGATACAAAATTAGATCATCTCATGACAACTGTCCTGTTAGAAAGGCACAGTTACTTGAGTATCTGCAGAGAGCGAAAATCAGAAGCACTGAAAAGAAAGGTCACGCCAAAGTCAATGGCCAAAGCCTCAGTAGACGCTGAGAGCTTGGTTCACAGCCTAAGTAGACTCTAAGAGCTTGGTTCCAATTTATAATACTTCCCTCCTGATCTTCATTCGTCTCTTTTTTCTCTGGCAGGAAGGGATGTGGCCAGCGTGGAGGTTTGACCTCATCTCCTGCACTCAGCTTAACTCTGCCATACTATTCTCCCACACCCTCGCCCAGCTTTCTGCTTCATCAGCTGCCCAAGCCCGCACCCTGGACAACATCTGAACAGAGTCAAGCCAAGGGTTGGCAACCACAGGTGCCCTTGTGGATTCCTCCAGTGTCAGGACCTGAATCCTTTCAGTATGTCCAACGAGACTGCAAGGGTAACACTAAAGGGAAAAGATTTTCCCAGGTTGTATAAATAAATGAAAGGGAAACGCTGGGTCAACTATGGGGCTCAAGATGGCTGTGCCTTCAGGGTTCCCCAGTCAGAGGCGGCTGAGGAAGGTGAGCAGATAGGAACATAATACTCATCGATAAGCATGGGTTCAAACACATCCTAGTTTCAACTTTTTGTTGTTCTTGGGTAGATCCAATTCCTTAGCTGAGTCCCTGACAGCACCACAACTCTGACTGGGTAATTTCCTTTGGTGGAAAGACACACATCAGAGACTAGAGGAGGTCCGGGGACATTTCATTTGAGGGGAGGGGGCCGCAGGTTCAGTTTCCAGGCGATTCATAACAATCAGAAAAAAAACAAAATTGTTCTGGTGCTCGTGCCAATAACAAGAGCGTTAATAATAATAGCAACAACATCGTAAACTCCGAATCTACCAGGCGACCAACTCCCCGATTCTCTGGTGCTAGCTCCTCTCACTTCCAGCCTAGTCTCAGCAGAAACAAAACAAGGTTCTGGCGCTGCCTCCGGGCTGCCCTCCAGATTTCAGCCCTCACTGCCGCCCCAGAGGCAGATAGCTAGGCAAAGGCCGCTGCAGTCTCTCCTATTGCTAAGGATACGTTGGGACTCCTAGGTAACATTTCTTTGCGTATCTGAAACTTTCACCGGATTTGACCCCCTTGCCCCCGGCTTTCCCCCAGGGTGACTACAACAAGCAAAAACCAAACAGCGCGCGCGCAATTCAGAGCTTTCCTTGGGAGTGTCAGGGCCCGAGGACAGGAAATCCGGGGAGTTGGCGAAGTCCGGCAGGTGGCGGGGACGCGAGCTCCCACCACATTCTCCTCCCACTGCCGAGCTCGGGCGGGGCGGGGCGGGGCGCGGCGCGAGGCGCGGACCAGGGATCGGCCCCGTAGGTGCCTGCGCCTCCCCGGAGCCTCGCTCTCTGGTCCCCTTCCCGGCGCACATCTCTGTGCGAGGGACGCGGCCACCCTGTCTCCTCTGCAGGCGGAGGGAGGCGCCGCTGCCCGCGGGACCAGCGAGGGTGAAGCCGGTGCCAAGAACCCCCGGCAAGCCGCGCTCCTGGATCCCCAGTCACCATTCCCAGGCGTGCGCAGTCCCCGCTCCCAGCGCGCCACGTCCTCCACCTGCCCCGGTGCGCCCCAGCTTCTCTGCTTCCAGAGAGCAGCTCCCTGAGTCCCGGCAGCCCCTTTCCATCCCCTTTTCCCACGAAGTCCGAGGAAGTCGAACTCAAGAGTGGTCGGTAGGCTCGCCAAGGCGGCAGGGAGTTGCTGGGAGAGCGCAGCGCGGAGCGGGACCGCGCGCAGCGCCCGGGGCTCTCGCCCCAGAGGGCTGGCTCTGCGCTCCTGGAGTCCCGGGCCCCAGAAGCGGGGCCCGACCTGAGCCCTCTGCGTTACCTGGCAAGGCCGACGACTCTCCGGAGACCTTCGGTCCTGACTGCTCCAGGGCGGGCGTCCTGCTCACATCGCTGCCTCCCACACTGAGCGGCTGGTGCCCCGCTGGGTCTCTTCGCCCCTGCTCGCGGCGCTGTCCCCGCCCCCCACCCCCCTACCCCCACTGTCAGAAGTGTCACAGCTTTTCTGCCTTCGGATGTTTCGCAAAGTCTCCGTGCGGTCACCAGGAGTTGGGGGGCACTGCCAAGTGCGCCAACCCCGACGATGCCCTGTCCTGCCCTCCCGCGGCCGCCGCGTTCAGTCCAGTGAGAAGAGCCCCCTGGTCGCTGTCACCGTCCCCCAAGCGCGGTGCGCGGTGTGCTTCCCCTCCCTCGCGCCTTCCCTAGCCGGAGTGGCTGCTGCCTGCCTGTGCCGTGGGTCCTCATTCCCCTGCTCATGAATATTCTGACAGAGGCTAATGCCGTTGAAGTAAATTGAATTAGCCAATTGGTGCCAGGAATGTGCGCTCCTTCCTTCTGAGGAGCGGTCTGGAACCTCACCAGATGAAAGCAATTAACGTCTGGTTGGCACCCTGTGGTTTACACCAGTGAGGGGCAAAATGGGTTAATTCTTTAAATGCAGTTAAGATACCACATTTAAATGTTTAAACTCCTCTATTGGCTGACAGCGTAAGGAAATGTTAAGAGGGAGAGAGAAGAAAGGCGATGTGTGGATGTGGGGAGGGGGGCGGGGGTATTTACATCCGAACTTTCCCCTGAAGTTGAGGTAATTATTTTGCAGAGATTCTGGAAGACGCAGTTGATGAGTAGAAAAGGAAAAGGCAAATAAGATCAGAAAGGAAATGAGTACCAACCCGGGTTTAACCTTGACCTTGAGGGTGCAAAATACTAATTGTTTTCAAGAGGAGAGGTAGGGGAAGATGGCATATGTGAGGGAAACCTCACGTATCGACTTTTAAGAATTTCTTGAAATGCTCAGATTTCCTTTTCTTTTTGTCCTCATAGGAAAATCTTAGAGTTTTAAGCCTTTAAGTAGAGATGGGGTGAAGGTATATTAAGGGTCAGAAATTTCTGAGGTGGAAGCTGAGACCACCCTTCTCCCCCAGATGAAGAGGGTCCCCCAAATCACACAATACTGTGACAGGCCATTCCAGAAGGCAATTCCAGTTCTGTAGCTCAAGCTCTTATTTCTGAGGTCAGAATACACAAGGTCAAAAGGAGAGATCACCTCTCTCCTGTCCTGATTCCTACCCTAGAATGTCAAGTTATTGATGACAACTTGGGTTTCGCAGTGGCTAGAGGGGCACTCTTCGCCGGATGTGGTTTCTACGTTTCTCTTCAAGTGAGGTGCTTGGAGGATTTCCTCCCCCATCACTGATTGTAATACAGAAAGTTATTTTGATTGAATTGATAGGTTACTAAATAATCTATTTGTACAACTGCTCTGTGGCCAAATGATCAATGTGTATAAAGAACTGATAAAATGATGTATATAAATATCCAGTAAGATTCCCAAGTGTGTGACAATAGAAATAGTATCCCAGTTAAGGCAGTCATGCCATATTTTAATAGGTTTCAGCAGGCCTAGAATTAGAACTCATAGTTATAACAGTAATTATTAATAGCAGAATAGCTAATGTTTATGGAGAACTTGTTATGTGACAGACATGTGTTACACATGTTATTTCATTTCATTTCATTTTTCCAACAACTCAATTCAGTCTAGACTATTATTTCTCTATTTTAATAGATGATGCAGTTGTAGCTCAAAAAAGTAAGGGCAGCTGACCCTTGAACAACATGGGAGTCAGGAGCACTGACACTCATGTAGTCAAAAACCCACATATAACTTTTGACTCCCCAAAACTTGACTACTAATTGCCTACTGTTGTCTGGAAACTTTATGGATAACATAAGCAGTCGACTAACACATATTTTATATGCTATACATTTTATATGCTGTATTCTTACAATAGTCTGGAGGAAAGAAAATGATATTAAGGAAATAATAAGGAAAATGAAATGTATTTACTATTCATTAAGTGGAAGTGGATTATCATAAAGGTCTTCGTCCTTGTTGTCTTCATGTTGAGTAGGCAGAGGAGAAGGAGGAAGAGGGAGGCTTGGTCTTGCCCTGTCAGGGATGACAGATGGGAGAAAATCCATGTCTAAGTGGACTCATAGAGTTCAAACTTTTGTTGTTCAAGGATCAACTGTAGTGTGCCCGGGTCACATAGCTCATAAGTGGGGAGATCAACTTTGACGCAAAGAACTCTGATTAGTGGTCCAGGGCCTTCAGGTCTCTAGCAGCTTACACTGCCTTTTGTCCAAAAAGAAAACCAGTTTCTTGATGTTTTGTTGAAGTGACTTGTTTTTGGTGATCAATTCCTTACCCAAAATTTAGAAAAAAATCATGAGTCTTTTTTTTTTTGGATAGTGTGATGGTCAATTTTATGGGTCGACTTGACTGAGGCATAGGGTACTCAGATATTTGGTGGGATATTATCCTGGAAGTTTCTGTGAGTGTGTTTTTTGGATAAGATTATCATTTAACCTGGCCGACTGGATGAGGCAGATTGCCTTCCGTAATGTGGGTGGGCCTCATCCAATCAGTTGAAGGCCTAAATAGAACAAAAGGTTCATCTTCCCTCAAATAAGAGCTGGCTTTTCTCATGTTTTTATAGGTTCTTATGAGAAGCCTTGGGGTGAGAAATGTCTTCTTTTACCTTCTGCAAAACGTGTGTGAAAACTTTTTTTTACCAAAATTATATTCCATTTACTGAAAGAAATCAGCACATTATAAAGTGCTGTTTCTTTGCACAGAGCTTGTATTTAGTTTTCAGTACTAGATATTTGCATATTTTCGTAGGTCTTATGAAAAACCTTTGGGATGAGAAATGGCTGCTTTTATCTTCTACAATGGTAAAATTTTCTGGCCTGATGGAAAGAATTTTCTGGCCCAATAACCTTCAAACTCAGACATCATCTCTGCAGATTATGGATTTGCCAGCCTCCCTAATTTCTTTAGTCAATTCCTTATTATACTAAATCTACCCACCTACCTACCTACCTTCCTACCTTCCTACCTTCCTACCTTTAGTTGGTTCTGTTTCTTTGGAGAACTTCAACTAATACAAATGGATACATTCAGTAAACACTACTTGTGAATTTCCCATGGATATCAATTGTCTCCATCTCCCAATACACACAGTGTGTAATTTTTTTACTTAAGATTTTCCAGGCCTATTATTAATAAGGTAGGAACAATTTTATTTTTCCTGTTTTTTTAAACATGGGTGAGACTATCAGATTTAAATAAAAGTTTATCCTTCAAGTACTGAAAATGGACTATAATATATTAGATTAAAGCAAAATTTATAGATATTATATAAAGGGAGAAATTTGAGTATTATAATTGTAGAGATAAGAATGATCAGGTTAAATCTTTGAATTCAACAGTTGTTGAGTACCCACTAAATGCAAGGCACATGTCTATTCAAATGTTTTCTATTCAAATCCACAGTTAAATCTCTTTTAAACATTGAGGATCTGCCATATTTTATTCTCTGAAACTTTGGGTAGTTTAAAACCTTTTATGTTAAAAAAAGTATACTACTGTTTCATTCTCATATTAAATACTGATGATTTTCCCAATCATGATTCCTCCCTTACAATGCTCTGTTAGGTCTTCCTTTTATAGAGAGAATCTACTGAGGGTTTAGAAGCAACATTTCACAGAAATGTCTTTAGATGTTGGAATATGTATTTATATGAATATGTTAACATGATTTTAAAGCCCATAAAATGTTATCAGGATAAGTGCTTTCTGTATTTCCTCAAGAGTCTCAGTGGGCAGAGTCGGGGGAAGACCACTGGAGTCTGAGGAGGGACTCTGGCTCCTTGTTGTGGGTGTGGGCCCTCTTGGATAAGCCATTCTCCTTTGGAGTGAACCAAGTTAGTGAGTGTGCAAAGTGGAAAGAATAATACCCTTTTTATTGAGTGCTTTGCTACTTGCAAATTGTTCTCCCATATGGTATCTCATTCCCTCCTTCCGGCAACCCTATGAATTCAGCATTATTATCCATATTTAATTGATGAAGAATCTCAAGCTCACAGAGATTCCGTAACACTCAGAGCTTCTCCTAGGAAGGGATAGAACAGGGACTTTAATCCAGGGACAAAGTCACCTTCTCAGTGAAACTGTCTTTGACATCTCCCTCTGCCCTCCCTCCCTCAGCCATGCACACACACACTTCTTTTTCCAGTGGAAATGACAATTTCCTCCTTTGTGCTCCCTTAGGACATCTGGGATGTGTAAATAAATAATTAGAACACAATGTGTTGTTTCTACCAGTAATCAAAAGCAACCTGAAGTCAGAAACTTTGTCTTAATAATTTTTGTATCCCCAAATTTAGCTGAATGGGAAGCACTCAGCACCAACACCAGTCCTAGCACACTTCTGAAAATGTGTTCCATTGATTCTGCTGGGCTGTCAGGAATAAATGAAATAGTTGGTAGGTGTTTGGAATTTTAAAAACACCATATAAAGATATTATTGTTATTCAAAAGTAGATTCAGAAACAAATATAATAATTTCAGCCTTAACCTCTGGCCGAGAAATTCTATGGGTGAGAAAAGCAGTTTGATAACTTTTATGTCAACTACAGTTTTTAGGACATGGATGGATAACACTTGCTCAAATTATAATCGTCTGGTTAATAGTAGCACTAAACTGGCCCATTAAGCAACAAGGTATTCATCTGGGAGAGGTGAGACTGTGTGTGTGTGTGTGTGTGTGTGTGTGTGTGTGTGTGTGTGTGTGTGTGTATGTGTGTGGTGTGTGTGTGCAGTCTTTTTGTGTACTTTAAGAGGTTTTTTTT
>NW_016804196.1:1767367-1785409 GCF_001698545.2 Rhinopithecus bieti | reverse complement strand
TGTGTGTGTGTGTGTGTGTGTGTGTGTGTGTGTGTGTGTGTATGTGTGTGGTGTGTGTGTGCAGTCTTTTTGTGTACTTTAAGAGGTTTTTTTTTTTTTTTTTTTTTTTTTTTTTTTTTTTTTTTTTTTTTTGTGAATAAGCAGCCTCAGCCACTAGTGCAGCTGTATTTCTCTAAAGAAGGGCTCTGCTTTTCTCATATAGGATGATCTTTATGAAGCACTCCCAAGGTTACAGAGTTAATGACAGAGCTGAGGCTTCTGACCCCTTGTTCAAGGCTATTTTCACTACCCCACGCTGACCCTGATTGGCAGCCACTGCCCATACGGTGTGGTTTATGGTTTTAAGATTGAGATGAGAGATAAGCAGTTCAATACCTCATTATAATTAGTCTCCTGAGTCAGCTAATACCCTTCTAATGCAATTTGGCAATCTAGATTATTCAGTATTATCCATTCAAGATATTTTTGGATGTGTAATGATAATTATTTAGTAGAACTGATGACAGTGACACACCAAAAACACTTTTATGCTTTCATAGCTTGTCTTTTCCATACATATTCATTAATGAACAGTTGATAAAAAATATACACAACATTCACAAAGTTAGGAATTCCTACTAATCTACAGGTTCTTTATTTTCTGTAGCAGTTGTATATAATTCAGACGATGTTTCTGGACTGATTTTATTAAGGACTTTTTTGTGTTATCTGACTTTTGTTTTTGTGTAACATACGCTTATTTTGTCCTTTAATTTTATGGGTTGATCAGTGACTTTCAGTCATTTTCAGAAGAAGAAATTGGTTCCCTCACTGTAGATGTCTGTCGATTGCTGTCTGTGTCTCACTATGTTTGTGAATAAAATAGAGAAAAAAATGTATCTCACCACCATCACCTCCAAAGAGAACTAGCTGTAGAAACAGTGCTTGTGACAACCTTCTTAAATTGACACTACTAATCCATTCAGTTGAATCTGACAAACTTGACCACAATGCCCTTGCCATGGACAAGATGCTGTGCAAGTGATTATAAATGTTTCAAGAGGAATAAAACCAATGACTGCTCTCAAGGAGTTTATAATCTGGGAGAGGGGCCTTGATATTTAGCAAAAGAAAAGATCTAGGGCAGAAATGGAGAGTTCCTACTAAAGGATCTAAAATGAAGTGCTGTGGGGGCCCCGTGAGTAGAGAAAGATTCTTTTCAGTAGGGGAGGGACAGAAGAATGTTCCATGGAAGGAGTGATTGTTGGTCTGGTTTCTGAAGAATGGACATCATTTGGATAAGGGGAAAAGAGTGGAGTGACTGTCAGTGTTAGAGACACGGAGCTGGGAAAGCACAGCAGGGATTTCAGGGGACGGCTATGATTGCATTGAGTCATGGAACACACGACATTAAAAGGAGATAAGACTTGAAAGGTGGGTGGAGCCCAGAGGGCCTTAGACACCATGTGGAGAAATGGATATGTTATTCTAAAGGCAATGAAGATGGTGCTACTTTTGAGCTAGGGAGTGATGCAACTACAGCTGTTTTTATATTTGAGAGTGGGACATTTCACAGGTGGGAGACTTGTATTCGCTGAAGTAAGATGTGATAATGGCCTGAACCAGGGACTTGGAAGCAGAATGAAAAAGGGGAGTAGAGATAGAAAGGAATCAGTGTGTGTGTGTGTGAATAATACTCTGAAGTAACATTTCTACCTACCTGTCCTGGATGTCCCACTCTCAACAACGCTCTGGCACACACATGCACATGCATGCACATACACGTGGACCCATGTATCTCTCACTTGCACACACAGGCATGCATGCAATATGCGTACACATAGCAAGCTCTTCAGGAGTATGGCTTGAGTTTTTCTCTTTGTGCCTCAGCACCAAATGCAGTGCCAGGCATTTTGTTGGCACTAGATAATTGCTGGCTGAATGGAATTAAAAGCGACTGATGTGGGGCATCAAGAAAAATGAGAAATTGCAAAATATCGATCCTGGCTAGTGATGGATTTCGGTAGGCCAGCTACAAATATTCTCCTATGTCCTTTATTAATTGGTGTTGGAAAAAAGAGCAGGCCTGGGGTTGAAGATGACTTTTGATTATAGAAACGTCAGAGAAGATGAAAACATCTGGCGGATCTGATGGTGAGCATAGCTGGAAAACCGCGTGGCTAGAACGTAGCTCCTCTCTGACATCTTAAAAAAACTTCTCATGTGAGCTGACAAGCATTTTACCAGGGTTTTCTTTTAATCATTTGAAAGATGTGGTAGGCAGATTGATGGTTTTATAAAGATGTCTATGTTCTAATTCCCAGAACCTGTATCTTTATGTTTCATGGCAAAGGGGAATTAAGGTTGTTAATCAGCTGACATTCAAACGGGAATTATCCTGGAGCATGTGAGTGGGCCCTTTGTAATCCCAAAGGTCCTGCAAAGTGGAAAAGGGAGACAGAAGATGCTGAGTCAGACTGATACTAGGTGAGGACCCTACTGCCATTGCTGGCTTTGAAAATGAAGGAAGGGGCCATGAGCCAAAGTATAGGGTGACCTCTGGGAGTTTGAAAAGATAGAAGCAATCTCTCCAAGAGCTTTCAGAAAGGATCACAGCTCTGCTGACACCTTGATTTTGTTTCTAATGAGACACATTGAGATCAATGTCTTCTTACCTCCAGAACTGTAAGATATTACATTTGTGCTACTTTAAGCCACTAAGGTTGTGTAATCTTTTATAGCAGCAATGGAAAACTAATACAGACAGGATAATCAGCATGCTTACTATTTTGGATGTATTGTAATATGTTAGGGTACTCAATGCCCAAGCTACATGAGCTGCAGTTATATGATGTCTTGAGATTCAACTATAGAAATATGTTTTGTTATAAAATTCCCAATCCTGGTTTGAAAGTAATGTATGTGACAGCTTTAGTGGTATGAAGGCAGAGTGTATGTTCTTAGATTATGTCACACTGTGTGCATCAAGGAGACTCATGGTTTTACATTAAGTTTCCTATACAGCCCCTCAGACAGTACTCCTAGATATAATGCTAGCATCTCAAGAGTTGTGAAATACAGCATCAATGCATGAAGATCACAATGTGTGTTTAGAACCTTGTTTGAGTCACCCAATTTGTCTTTCACTGAAACTAAACAATCATGTTCAAATTGTCATTTGTATAGTTCACTCTTGAGTAGCACGTCTTTTGGAAGAATGCGTTTAAATAACTTCTACTTTCATTATTGTTATTTATATCACATTTGTCATGTGAACTGATTAATAATTCAATAATCAGAGTAATAATATTAAATGTTATATCTTTATATAAAAATGTAAGTTGTCAGTAACTGAGTAGCAGTTTCTGTGTTTTAGCATTGTATGGGTCTGGACTATTATTTTAGTTTTGGTGCTTCATCAAAGCATAAAGTAAATGGCAGAAAAAAATCATATGAAGTGTATTCACTGTTAAATTCACATGTACACTCAGCATGACACATATGCATGATGGTTACTCCTTATTCATAACATATCTCTTAAAAGCTGGGTAAGGTGCATGTTATTTAAAAATACACTAATTCCTAAAATTAGCATAGACTTTAACTTTTGAACAGGAACCTCTGGGAAGTGAGTAAAGTCTTCACATATAGATAGAATTGCTGCAATTTTTGATATTCAATGACACAAATGTTAAGAGAACATAAAGCAGCTTAAAAATAAAGTATAAAATAGAATGACTAATTTTATGTGGAGAGGTTTTACAGATGAAGGAAATTCCATTTGCAAGTCTCTTTGTAAGTAAAAACTATTTGTTATTCTTGATGTTATTTTGAAATTCTTATGCAACAACTAATTGCAAGAAAGAGCTCTCAATATGCTTATTGATAACCCATTAAAGGCAAAGTTGCAGGTTACCTAAATTAGAGGATTAATACTGTATAACACTGGGAAATTAATAGTCACTGTTTATCTATTTGTTAGTCATTGAAAAGCATTAGGAAAGCCAAGGTATTCAAGTGTAGTGGCTAAGAAGGCTGCCTGAGGATTTTCCTGGTCTGAGTTTGAATCTGGGCTCAGTTACTTGCCAGGGACCTTGAGCAAGTTAGTTAACTTAACTTTGTGCCTGTATTTCTTCCTCTGTAAAGAAGGGTATAATAGTAGTACGTAACTCATGGGGTTCTTATGAGGATTTAATTAGACCATCCATGACAATTGCTTAGCATATTCTGGCACAGAGTAAACATACATTAGAGATTACCCACTGTTATTATATTTTATTGATACATAATAGTTGTACATATTTATGAGCTGCAGATGATATTTTGATATATACATGCAATCTGTGATGATTAAATTGGGATAATTGGGATATCCATTATTTCATATTATTTCTCTATGTTGGGAACATTCCAAATCTTCAAGCTATTTTGAAAATATATAATAAATTTTTGTTAACTATAATCATTCTACTATGCGATTGAACACTAGAACGTATTCCTTCTATCTAACTGTATTTTTGTAACCATTAACCAATTTCTCTTTGTTCCCCCCTCTCTTCCACCCTTCCCAGTCTCTGGTAACCTGCATTCTACTCATTTCCTTTATGAAATCAATTTTTTTTATCTCCCAGATATGAGTGAGAACAAGTGATGTCTGTTACTCACTATTATTAAAACAGACTTATAAATATCCTCATGCTTTTTTCCTTTTTAATATCATTATCAAGAAAGGAGATTGAAATATTTTGCTCAATATAATTTATGCTGTTAAAATTACAAAATGACAAAATTTTCTAATATAAAGGATCTTAGAGATGGTCAAATATCTAACTTTTTCATTTGATTGTTGATAAAACTAAACTTGAGAGTCAAAGACACTTGCCCAAAGTCACACCATTTATTCCTCTCCATGTGCATACTGGGTGATTCATATTCATGAATCATGTGTATTCCTAAACCAAATCAACCCTACAGAGCCAATTAGTCTGATTCTTGTTCTTACAAGGGGGAACAGGCTTTGTCAGTGTGAGATACACAGAGGGGAGAGGGACAAAATATTGGAAATTGAAATGTTTTTCACACAAGGGCAGCATGCACTGAACCATCCAACTGTGAATATTTGGAAAGGACTTCTTTAAAAAAAATAATAAGAAAAGCGCTTACCTCTGAAAGTAGTGAGGTTGTAAATTTATCCCAGTTTCTGTATGTCACATGGACTTCAGGCAAGTTCTTTTCTTTTGCTTGCATTATCTAATCTATAATCTGACATCTGATCAAACTATCTCCCAGGATGGTTAGGAGCTCAAAACAGATCCATCTGTGAGAGATACACCAGGAAGAGGTTGTTGCAAATGTCATCTCAATTGCAATGGGAGTCTAAGAGGCCAGCGGAGGCAGTGAGAGCTAGGAGTATGCCCAATTCTTACAACCTCTTGGGGTCAGTAATCTGCATGAGTACTGTGTGCTGAAACAGAATTTTGGATATGATTTTTTTCACATGATTTGAGTCCACTAGAACTAGAACCTGGAAAGGAAGAGACAGCAGAAATGTGGAAGAGCAAGGTGAGGGTGAATAATGGTAAGGGTAAATGGAATGAGGAGGAGAAAGGAAGGGAATGATTGAAATCCTAATGACCAGTTTGTCTGTTTTGCCTGTCATGTAGTTCATAAGTAAAAAGAAATAGAATAGAGAAGGAAAGAAAATCTAGGAAGTTTGCGAAAGAAGAGGAGAGCGTTGTAACATGCCATCTAGGTGCTTTTTGTTGCAAGGATTCTTTTGATAAAAGATAAGAAGAGCTGTCCAACAAGAGATTATGTGACTGGGTACCCTATCAGTTCACTTAGGAGGTACCCAAGGGAAATATTTTTCAGTAAATCAGATATTTTCAGAAAGAAGTTTGATATGAGCTTTAGATCAATAGAGAAAATAGATTTATTTTGGATAATATGTAGGAGAAAAAAGGGACAGAACTCTTAGAAGAAATTTGTGATTTTATTTAGCATGTTTAGGGCTAAAAATTCTCACCATTCTTTCCAGAAATAAAGCAGTGGGATTGAAACAATCGGGCCTTCTTTGGGGATGGTAATATTTTTGGAAAGGAAAAAGACAGATTTGGGGATATAGAACTATAACTGTGCGAGAAGCTGGAGTTAAATCACATTCCAGGAACTTTTCACCTAAGGAGCAAAGGACTATGGGTTTGTGTATGATGGGGCTGATGATGTTGAGGACGATACCAACAGTACTAATAACAACGCATTTACTACGTGTATACCATGTGCCAGAGACTGTACCCAGCAATTGCATATATTGTATCACTTAAGATGGAATAATAACCTGTCAAACCACCACCATTTAAGATAGCCTCCACAGATGAGGACAGCTAGGCTGAGACACGTTAGCTAATTTTATGGGTCCAAAGACAAACGAATTATAGGTGCAGCTTAAGAAATTATTCCAGTAAATATGCTGTTCGTGGAAGTCTTCTAGGTGTGGAGAACAAGGGCCCAGGAGTGATGTCTTTATGTTGATGGAGAGTCTCTGTGAGGAAGAAGGGCAGATCTTTCCTACTGTCTGAGCCCAGCCAGGGGGAGACAGGAGGGACAGAACAGGCTCCATCAGCCCTCACCGGTGCATGGGCGCCACCTACAGGTATAAGGCGTGATAGGATGAGGGGAGCCACAGAAGACAGAAGGCAAAATGCAGAGGATGGGAAATGGGGAGGGGGTGAGTATTATGTAGATCAGTCAGAAGAGCTGTCAACAGCATGAGATTAAGACAGCCCTGCTCAACAATGGACATGATAATCCATTGCCCCAGAAGATAGGTCCATACTGGAAGCAAGAAGTGAATGGGCCTTCTAGAGGTGTGAACTGCAGAGATCCAAGACCATGAGCATGACTAATCCATAGAACGTGGGACCCAAACCCCAGAGGTAAGGATATAGGAGAAAAGAACTAGTGTATCCCCTAAGATAAGTAGGAGAAGGTACAGGAAGCCTTGTGGATCAAAGAAAAGTCTTCTGTCCCTTCATAGAATTTTAAAGCAAGTAGCTCAGGCAGGTAAGAAGTGAGTGAAGCTGGCTCCTGGAGGGCTTCAGCACGCAACACCAAGCAAAGATGTAGCCTGAAGAACAGGGGTGCAGTACTAAGTGGTGGTTTCTGCATATTAAGAATGTAGGTGGGTGGTTTTATAACACTTGTCAGTATGATTAAGCTTGGGGTTAGGGGTGGGTTGGTTAGGGCTGGGTTAGGGCTAGATGAATAGTTGTCCTAAAGATGCATGAGATGAAATCTGGGAAGGAGCTTATATGAAAGTGAATCCAGAACAAAAGTGGTCAAGTTTGTGTATGTGTTGAATAAGGAAGTGTATCTTGGGGGAAAAGGTGAACAAATGGAAAAAGGTGACTGATAGAGGTGACAATTTAGTCAAATGTAAGAAAATAGGTTGAAGTATTTCTTTCTTCCTTTTTCTTTTTCTTTATATACATCCACCTCACTGCCCCAGCCTGCCACAATAATAATAGCAGTAGTTAATGTTGACTGTCTACAGTGCTCTAGGAACTGTTTTAAGAGTCATATGCACTAACTCGTGTATTCCTTCTGACAGTTCTAGAGGTGCTACTATTACTGCCCATCATGTGAAGAAGGACATCAAAGGCAGAGAGGCCAAAAAGCTCACTCACTGTTACACAGGTAGTAAGAGCTAAAGCAGGAAATGGAGTCCAAGTGTTGGGATTTCAGTTTGACCATTACCATGATACTCGATTGCTTCTTAGTGCATATCTATCCACCTCTTTATAGGCCAAAATATATTAATGAAATGATACATGACCTCCCGAAATGGACAGTTGTGTGTATAACAAAAATATAAATTGTGACTACAGAGTATGCAGAGGCCATTATAGTCCTATTTTACTCTTGGGGCTACATTTGCAGGGTTATGATAGTGGTAACCTAGAGCTGCACACAGATTTACAAACCAACCAGAAATATTTATTATTTGATAGTTTCTGTACACCAGAAATCTAGAAACAGCTTGGCAGGATGGTTCTGGTTCTGAGTCTCACGATGTGAGAGTTAAGCTGTTGGTGGGGGGCTGCAGCCACCTCAAGGCTCTACTGGTAGAGTATTGTTTCTGACTCTCTCCATGGTTGCTGGCAGCCCTCAGTATCTCGCCACATGGCCTATCCCCAGGCTGCTAACCTGGAAGCTAGCTTTCCTTTTCTCAAGCCTGCCTGAAGGTGTGGCAGCTGGCTTCCACAAGAGTGAGTGATTCAAGAGGGATTAAGGGAGCGCCCCAGACAAAAGTGCAGCCTTTTTATAACCTAACCTCATTCACCCTCGCTATATTCTGTTAGTGGGAAGCAAGCTGCTCAGTTTAGCCCCCATTTAAGGGAGGTGATTCCACAGATCTTGAGAACCAGAGGTGCCATCATCATTGGGGAATGCCCTGGCCACTGCCGTGATTATGCTCTCTTAGCAATTACTTCTGTCTCTGTTTCTCCAACTCCACTTTCCTCTTTTTCTCTTCCTGCAGTAATGGAGGCCTTTTAGACTCCATCAACTTCTCTTCTCTGCTCCCTCCTTTGTCTGTCTTTATCTTTTTTTCACACTTCATATGCTTCCTGGCCAATATCCTAGCTTCCCATGGCTTCAGACTCATACTACCTGCATTTTTTATTTCTAATTCTGACCTCAGTCTTGAGCCTCTACCTAATTTCCTGCCTTTAGCACACCTTAGCTTGCTCCATAGAAAAACTGGCCAAAACCCAAATTCACCAGCCACATTTTGTCCCACTCCACTCTCCTCTATATTGGTCAGGGGGCACAACTGACCATCAGTTTGCACAACTCAGAAATCCAGGAGACACCCTTGAAACGCTGCCCCCTTAGTTTTCCTTAACACTCAGCCAGTCATTATGGTTTTTTCCTTCTAATTCCTAATTATTTTTTGGAGTTACATTTTCTCTTTCTATCCTGATAGCTGCCTATTTCAATTATGGTCCTTGTAATTTCTTTGCTAGATTATTAAAATAGTCGGCATGAAGGACTCCCTACCTACAACTCATCTCTTCTCAAACTAGTTCTCTGCAAATAAGACCAGGTTTTTCCTTTGTATAAAATTGTATGATGGCTCTCCTACATCTACAGAATGAAAATTGGAAGAGATACTAGTGTAGTGGAGGAAATGTAGACTATGGAATCATATATAGCTGAGCAACATCAGCATTTATTAGCTCATTGAGGTTGGACACATTAAAAAATACTTCAAGCCTTGTTTCTTCATCCATAAAATGGGGATAATGTCTTTATTGCAAAGTTGTTAGGACTAAGTAAGATAACATAAACTGCTGGACAGAGAGTGGATTTTCCATAAATAGGGGCTATTGTTGCTAACAGGCTGGCTGCATTATCAGATTTTATCTCTGTTAAGGCAGTTAGCACATATAATTCCCTAAAAATGTCGTGCTCTCTACTCTTCTTTAACTTGGAAGATGCAAGGTTTTTTTTGTCGTTTTCCTTTTTCTGTTTGGAGGGCCTTTTTCTGTCCACTCTCCCACCTGCTCTTCAGCTCTCTGCTTGGCAAACTTGGTCTTCTCTGTCAATTTCACTTTCCTCTTCCTGTTAGGACCTCTTTGATCACTTCCTACTGATGAAGAGTTCATGTACTGCCCATGGTGGTGCAGCTTCATGGGATACTGCTGTTTCTTCGCATACCTAGTTCCAGATTGATCCCTAAAAGCTTGGGAGTGGAGAGTCGGTCTCCACTTGTCAACAGTATAGCCCAAATGCCTAGCACCATATCTACCACAGACAGTAAATAAATATTTCTTTTTGAAAAATAACATCTGTATGTATGTATGTGTGTGTGTGTATATATATGTGTGTGTGTGTGTATACCAACATCTGAATGAATAGTCCTTTTTCCTTATAATTTTAAGGCAATAGTCAAATTGATTTTCAGACTCCGAACATTCTAGTAAAGGTCTATGTAGGAAGAATAAATTCGCTTTAGGATATGTGGAAATAAAAAATTATAAGCAGAAACTCCACTTAGAAAGATCATCAAGGGATAAAGCATGTATTAATTAAGCAAGAGAGAGAATACTTACAAGGCAGGAAATGAGACTAAAGACTTTCAATGAAGAAATTTATTTGTATAGAAGAAAATAAATTAGAGCATGAATAACAGAAATCAAGGAACAAATAAAAGAAAAATTTATACATAGGATAAAGTTGATTGGGAAAGAAAAGAGGTCAAGCAAAGGGAAGTTACTCTGATTTGCCAGCTGTAAAGGGGGTGCTTGGCTGGAGAGGAAAACAAATGGATTGGATGGTGCTGCAAGAGAGGATGTGAATAATGAAGCACTTCTAAGAACTGTTTCAAGAGCAGGGAGAGATATGTTCTGAAATTAAAGGAGGTGGAGAAATGATGGAGGAAAGACCAGAGAAGTGAAGCAGTTAACGGTAAAGAAACCCTCAGCCTCCAAGATAAGAAAAGAGGCAGATTCTCTATGACAGGAGGGAGGGCTGGGCCTTGATGTCCTAACTCAGGTTCCTTCAGAGTCACCTCATCTTTGGTCCTCTCCCGATCATCTCAATGGTCCCATTCGTTAGTGAAATTCAGCTTAGTTTGTAAAACCAAGCCCAGATTATCCTAGCCTGCAGGATAGGAAAAATTACCAAGAGAGGGTAACAGGAGGGTCTGAGTGTCTGTGTGTGTGTGTGTGTGTGTATTTTAAAGAAAGCCAATTAGTTTCTTGCCATTAAAACAGTTCTACAAAGAATGTCATTATTGATGGCCTCTTTTGAAACATCGTGTATGTGCTTCTCAAAGTTACCAGTGTATCAAGTTCTTAAGAGATGTTAAACATTTCTAATTTAAATGCATTTTTGAAGCCTGGGTGAACGAATGTTCAAAGTTCTTAATCGCATGTGGGAGACCAGCAGAGAGAAGGAGAAGGCAGCTCTTAGAACTTGATTTCACGGATATTTCAAGCACTGATTACAGAATTTGTGGGAGAATTTTGGCTGCTGGGGAGCTTGGCAAGAGCAAAGAGTATTAAACAGGTTTCTAAGCACTTCCACACATCTAGTTTATGTGGCAAAAGACAGATGACTGATGTTAGCCTTAGGAAAAAAACCAATAGAAGGTGCCAAAGAGGAAATTTTATTAGGTTTAGACTGAGAACAACTTTTGGATCCAGCAAACACACTTTTTCTTCAGGATCATTCAAAGCCATAAGTGAGAGCCAAGTTACTGTAATGTATGAAGAGTCTCTATACGGAAGTGATAGTCATCCATCTTTACTCTCAGTGGTGGATAAGAAAATATTATGGGAATAAGAAATGTGTCATAGCTCTTTCCGTATTGTGAATTAATTTTTTAAGGGATAAATAGACAAATAATTGTTTCATGGAGGCAAGTAAATTGTAAAGGTTGAAAACAAGCAGTATCTTATATTAACATACATGGATAATGCTCCACCTGTAGTAAGGAGAAAAAAAAGTATTTGAAATCTAATGGTTCTGCCAGGAAAACTGACTGTGTGATCCTCAAACAAAGGGAAAAATTCTGAAGATATAAGAAAATGGAAAGTTGTAAAAATCCATTCAGTAAGGGTAAGGGCAGACAGGAAGAGTTTGGACATGGAGTTTAGAGTGAAAAAAGAGACAAAATTAAATAGAAGTAAAAATAAAGATGCAGAAAAAATAGATATTGACTATTTACAAGCCATTGTTTGAGAACACAGTAGAAGAACATAAGCAAAAATCAGCTGGATTTAGAATATTTCCTTTACTCATTATTTTTGTCTGAAGTTTAGAGAACATGTCTTCCAATCATGTTTTTTGCTGGGGTCTAGGAGTAGTAGTTTGTTTAAGTTGTTACCTAGTGCTAATCTGTGACTCCAATGTGAAAAGGTTCTTGTGTATAATCCTCATGCAGTAGATTTGTTGAAAATTTTATGTTGGCTGGCATACTTACTGTATGGGAGATCCAGGCAAATTTACTGCCCTGTTTTACTGCAAGCCATAACTTGTAGTGAGTTGCTACTGGGTTTTGTATGATTCTCTGTTAGGAAGGTGGCATGTGACAACTGGGGGGCACGCTTCTTATTTCCCTGCCTGGTAGAAAGCTAGTCTCTGCAGGAGAACAAATGTTTTGGAAAGCAGAAAGAGGCAGGTGTGGTGGGAAGATGATGGTCCAGGAGAGATAAAGGCTGAGTTTTTAGAAAGAATACCATCAAAATGTCACAGAAGAGTGGCAAAGAGGGTTTGTACTTATATGATGGACTTAGAGTGAGAATATCCAAATCATCCTTAAAATACTTCAGGAAACAGAAAAATTGGGGCAAAGTATTGGAGTTACATATGTGATGTTTCATATAGCAGGTTTCTGCATAAAGCCGATACAATGCTTCCAAGGAGTTCCCATTCATCCAGGAAGACAGTGTAAGGAGGAAGTGACAGCAACATTTCATCAGCCCAAATATCACACAGCAAAGTATTTTTGGAGTCACACAGGCTCCAGAATTATCAGGGATAGAAGAGGCAAGTAGAAATGACCAAAAGAAGTTGTTTTTTAAAAAGAAAGAGAAAGAGCATGAAAACAAGATTTGGAGTGATAAGGTCTCTTCAGTCTCATATAACTTAAATGTGAGAGATTATGAATGACACTAAACTTTAAAAATACTAGTAAGATGAATACAACAAAAAATAAAGTAAACATAAAACAGGTGATGATTTAATAAATAAATGAGATGAACATATTGAGTTTGTAAGAAATTGATGTGCCATATTTCTAGAAATAAAATTTTGCACACTATACATCTACAACTTGTATGTGTATTATTTTTATAATTCAGTTATAGGAAATTGAGGGAGTCATTTAAATAGCAATCTTATAAACATAAGGAATTCTATAATATTTGGAATGAACAGGACTGTAGTCATCCTACACGGATCTTCACATGCTAACATTTCCATGATGAGATATGCTTAAAAGTAACTACAATTTTAACGGCAATTCTAATGACAATTTTAATTAGGCTTCTCAGAAAGCTTGGGTAGGCTCTAGGATACCTGGAGGTATAGCATACCATTCTGGAGAATCCAGGAAACCTGTCAAAATTAGACATAAATAGAAAAAAATGAGTAACCATTTCTAAAATTCACACTGTGTCAATGTCAAGCCAAAGTAATAGATAACAACAAAATCCTGTCAACCAGTTATTTTTATTTATGTGACACACAAACCATGGTTGACTAATTTTTTTTTCATTGTAATTGACCTAATCTTTAGGTATCACATAGAGAATAGTTTTGTCTTTACTTGGACGTATGTTCTGGTGGTCAGATGAAGCCAAAAACCAAACAAAATCAAACCCAGCCTGTGCATTAGTGATAGTACCCTCGAAAGTTTGTCCCTTCATTCATGTAGTGAATAATAATGCCAATTAAGACAAATTGTTAGGCTGGAGTTTGGATACTGTGTTGGGGAGGAAGTAGTTGAAAACTAGAGCATTACAGGAAGATACTCTCTCCAGGGAGGACAGGGCCTCGAGTTATGTGAATACAATTCAACTGGTTCATTTGTGACTTCTCCTCTGCACAGGGGAAACCAAGACAGCCTGCTTGGTCAGGGGCTGGGCCGGCATATGCACCTGCTGGCTGTTATCACTGAGCCAGCTCTTCTCTCTGAGCCTGCAAAGCCCCAGTTCAGCAGGATGTGGGGTAAGGGCAAGCTGGAAGAGTTGCGGTCTGTATAGCCTGTGGCTGTCATTGGCTGCACCATGTGGATGTCGTTTCAGGGCTGTTCAGCAATGGGGGGCACCTCAACACATCAGCTGGTAGACTGTGAATCATGCTACAGCAGGAAACGCATGCATGGCGTGCCAGGGCATTGTGTGTGGTCATCTTGGAGAATATGAAATCAAGTGACAGCACTTTCCTTCACTATTAGTGTGAAGGACACCACAGGAGCCTCGGGGCTCTGGTTGCTGTCTCCAGCCTCATTCGGACCAGACTCTGCCATGAGACTTTTCTGTCACCGGCACGTGCCTCTTTCAGTTGGACTTTGTCACTCAGGCTGTACTTCATGGCATTTTTAGAAAAGTCCACATCCTATTTATTTATTTTGTTTGTTTGTTTGTTTTTAAATAGAGAAATAGAGAAAAAAAAAGAGAAACTTGAAGAAAAATACTCTTTTCAATAACCTGAAATTCAACGTTGAAATATAAGCATGGTAGCAATAAATACAGTGCTCTGCAGAAAATCAACATTTTAATATAATCCTTCCAAAAAAGGTAATCTTTCAAAATCCTTTTGTGCATTTCTTTTGGGATATAGGATTTGGGGAATTCAGACAAAAGAGTAACTAATCTTTAAGAATAAAGGATTTCTGCCATAGGGACAAGAGAAACAACAAATAATGTATATGATTAAAATGTGATTAAAATGTGAGTTAATTTTTTTAATGTATATTTTTGAAACAGTTCCAATTTATAGTATTGGAATAATATATATTGTGTGTGATATTACAACACCCCTCACTGCCCAGCAATGATTGCACTACATTGTCTGTGTTCTCTCTCAGAGCACAAGGCAAGGATTTTTCATTAAATGCATCATTTACGGCTCACTGCAGTGGTTCCACAAAGTCAATACATATCCTTAACAGAAAGCAAAGAATGAAGCATGTGAAAGAAACAGAGAGAAAGAGAATGAGTCCAGCAACTGTCAGGAGCTCTGGACACTCATTCCATCCATCTCAGGCTCACTGCTACAGGCATTGATTGCCTGCAAATAGGAAGGGTCATGTGTCTGAATTTCTGTCTACCCTCATCTGGGCTCACTCCATGCTGGGCTTCTGGACCTGGCAGCAAAGTGGGAAATGGTGGGGAAATGCAATTTTGGGGGATGTTAAGACCCAGCTGGGATATTCTTCTTATGTTTGAATCCTCAAAGTAACAGGAAATATTTTCCTGAAATGGAGTAAAGTGATCATTTAATGACTTTTCTCTTTCCCAGCAAGTAACAAAACCTACTTAAGAGGAAATCAAAGTGAAGTTCCCTTCTCAGTGATATTTTGGGTATCAATCCGTGAAATCCTGGTAATGGTTTAGGCTGACTCTTTATGAAAGAAGTTGTTTTAACTGGTCATAGATCTCTAAAACTAGACCAAATATACATTATTAACTCAGGTGGTGATTCACTTATCTCACAAACAGTTTCTGAATTGATACTATGTGCCAGATACTGTGTGAGGTCCGAGAAATAAAAAGTATCAAGACACAGTTATTTTCCTCAAGAAGTTTAGGGTAGAGCTAGTGACCTAGAACCATTGCAAGCAGATACTTGCCAAAAATTTCTGACGAGTATATTAAGGTAAATGTAGCTGTGTCTACAAGGACATAGTTGCATTATTGGTAATAGAGGAAATTTAATTCATCAAAAAAGTCTTAATAAAAGGAAAAAAAATCACTTCAAGTGATGATGGTGGTGTTGGTGGTGATGATGATGATGATGATAATGAGTTTGCTTTATATTGTCTGATTTATCTATAAAAAGAAAACTGACAGTGTTCTTCTGTAATAATTTGAAAATTTTCAATTATTTGAGTTTACCACATCATTAAATATAGCAGGATAAGTTAGCCAGGTGTTCAAGGAGTAGAGACAGTAGTATGGTCCTCATGGAAATTCGGTAATAAGCCTTGAGTGAATTCCTGCTTTTTCAGTCTTTTAAATTTCTTTACTTTGGTTCACCTCAGAATCTGTGCTTGTGAAGGAATCCTGAATACACCTACAAGTTAAAGCTTCCTAGAATACTTTATTTTCAGGGTGATTTCCCCCGTTTTTGCAATGACTTTTGCTGATGTAGTAAACAGTGTGAATGAACAAAAACATGGTGTGTTTATGGAGGAATTGAGGACGCCGAGAGAGCATTATTTTAAAATAAAATCCTGCACCAACACAGACTTACTTTTTCTACCTGGGTTCCAGCTCCTGCAGCCAAGATCTCAGTCAATCTCTCTAGGAAAAATTAGGTTACAGGGGTCCTCAATGCATTCCATTCTTCCTTGGTTTCTGATGCGCAGCCCACCTGATCTGAAAGGAGAAACAAAGAAGTTAGGATTTGCAGAGGGTAATCTGGCTGCTAGGGAATTGTCTTTTTAGTTTGCTTCTTTGTTCTCTTTTGTGCTTAAGGCCACAATTATGGTGAAGACAGCTTCCAGCTGTTGCACACACCAACTTGGCATAACCTGACACCATTTAAATCTCTGCATTTGCCAAAGCAGATCCTTTTTATTTTTTTTTTTGATAAAAGAATTTACCATTTGGGCATCGCTTTTAGAGTTCTGTGTTTTCCTTTTCTTTACTATATGTTTTTGGTTAGAAATCTATTATTTTGCCTTTTATACAGAGTCTTTCTTGGAAAATTGAAATGAGGGAGTTGATGACGGAGAAAAGTGTAAGGGGAAGGATAATTTAATTGCTTTATAAAAGTCATGGGAAATATGGTAGGGACAATGGCGTTTTTAGAGCTACTTAGAATAATTGTCTAATGTCTTCTGAGTTGCAAATACGGCTTTTAGAACTCGTTATTTGATTTAAACCATTCCATGCACATTTTATTTCTATGATTCTTAAATATGAAATGCTCAAATCCACAGAAACATAGAACTGCTCTGCTGTCACTAAATTCTGTATTTCTCATTTGGAAAACTTTCTAAGTTGACTATAAATGAATTGTCTAGTTTTAAGTTAATGAAAACTTTTTGTTGGTATTCTTAAGATGCTTATATGGTTGCAGGGTTGTCATGACTATATGACTATAAAGTAACAACTTTATACCTAAAGAATTGTATTCACAAAATTAATTTTATCTTTTCAAATGAGGCATTTTAGTTACAACAGCATTCTGGACTTTTCCTGCAATAATAAAACCTTTGCGTATTTCATGCACATACAAGAGTTTAAAATGTAAAATAGGTAAAAAGTTATAAGAAGAACAAGAAAGACAGTGGCTGCTTTATAACAGGAGCTTAATAAATATCTGTTGAGTGAACCAATACATGATACTGGCTGACATTTTAAAAATATTTCATGTGTGATAGGCACTGCGCTAAATGTCTTTTTAAGCAGCCTTATTGAGATATAATTCATATACCAAATAATCCACTAATTGGAGACGTACAATTCAATGGTTTTAGTATATTCACAGATGGGTGAATCACCAATCTAGTTTAGAATTTTTCTCAAATCTACCCTTTACCTATTCCCTCCCATCCTTTCATCCCCCCACCAACTTGAAACAATCACTGATCTGCTTTCTATCTCTATAGATTTCTCTATTCTGGGATTTCATATGAATGAATCATACGGCATGTGGTCTTTTATGACTGGTTTATATCACTTACCATAATGTATTCAAGGATTATACAAGTTGTAGCATAGATCAGTACTTCATTTGTGCTAAATATCTTTCATGTATTAATCAAGACAACAGCCTCCAGAGGTGGGCACTTGTGTGTTGTATTTCCAATTAACCTAAAAAGAGAAGAAGAATACACCTTGCAATAATTACGTGACTTGCCCAAGGTCGCCTGGCCAATAAATTTCCAGAGCCAGCACTTTTAGCTGTTCCTCTCTTTGTGAGATGCTTCTTCTGTCTGGGGCAGTTTGAGACTTAGATGTCCTTTCAGAGATTAATGTAAAAAAGGGTCTTAGATAATTCCTTGTTGTCATCAGAGCTGTCTTGAGGGAGAGCAGAACTGTAACGGGGTCCTTTGGTGCAAGCTGAACCTTTATTCAAGAAATGCGCTTCATTTCATTCATTTGATCCTCAATCGCTGATACTCTTTCTTCCAGTTGATCGAGTCGGTTACTGAAGCTTGTGCATTTGTCACGTATTTCTCGTGTCATGGTTTTCATCTCTGTCATTTCGTTTATGACCTTCTCTGCATTAATTAGTCTAGCTGTCAATTCTTCCACTCTTTTTTCAAGATTTTTAGTTTCTTTGCGCTGGGTACGTAATTCCTCCTTTAGCTCTGATATG
>NW_016804196.1:1743001-1766262 GCF_001698545.2 Rhinopithecus bieti | reverse complement strand
GGAAGGGGAACATCACACACTGGGGCCTATCATGGGGAGGGGGGGGGGGGGGGGGATTGCATTGGGAGTTATACATGATATAAATGATGAATTGATGGGTGCTGACGAGTTGATGGGTGCAGCACACCAACATGGCACAAGTATACATATGTAACAAACCTGCACGTTATGCACATGTACCCTAGAACTTAAAGTATAAAAAAAAAAAAAAAAAAAGAAATGCGAAGTGTATTCCAGGTGCCCTTTGGAGCACAAACTGTTGTAAGAAAGACTAAAATAAACAGGTACTAAAACAGTAGTGGATTCTTCCCAGGTTAAGGCTGTAGTTTTCCCTAAGGCATTGAAGTAGACACACTTTGGGGCTAGAGACCCCTAGTTTGCTGCAGAGCTTATATGGAGGGCAGTCTGAAGTGGAAGGAAATGACTCCCATTTGCACAAAAAAGACCTTTCGCCATTACCCTGTCGAAAAACTGGAGTCTCAGAAATGCTATCAGTTTTTATAGCCCTCACTCATCAAAATGAAGCACACTTGCTCTCATAAACCTCTTTCAGAGTTTCTTTTCATACTTTTAGTTTTCCCTCTTCAAGGCATTTTGTTGACTTAAACCTCATTTCACTTATACGAGAACACCAGGTCAATAAAAGGATGGAGAAGACACTAATGTCAGACTATGTTTTGCTTAACCCTGTGTATTAGTTGATTTTCATGCTGCTGATAAAGACACACCCAAGATAAGGAAGAAAAAGAGGTTTAATTGGACTTAAAGTTCCACATGACTGAGGAGGCCTCAGAATCATGGCAGGAAATGAAAGGCACTTCTTACATGGTGACAGCAAGAGAACATGAGGAAGAAGCAAAAGTGGAAACCCCTGATAAACCCATCAGACCTTGTGAGACTTATTCACTGTCACGAGAATAGCATGGAAAAAATGGGCCCCCTTGATTCAATTACCTCCCCCTGGGTCCCTCCCACAACACATAGGAATTCTGGGAAATACAATTCAAGTTGAGATTTGGGTGGGGATATAGCCTAACCACATAATTCCACCCCAGGCCCCTCCAAATCTCATGTTCTCACATTTCAAAATCAATCATGCCTTCCCAACAGTCCCCCAAAGTCTTAACTCATTTCAGCATTAACCCAAAGTTTACAGTCCAAAGTCTCCTCTGGGACAAGGTAAGTCCCTTCCACCTATGAGCCTGTAAAATCAAAAGCAAGCTAGTTACTTCTTAGATGTAATGGGAGTACAGGTATTGAGTAAATACAGGCATTCCAAATAGGAGAAATTGGCCAAAACAAAGGGTTTACAGGGCCCATGCAAGTCTGAAATCCAGTGGGGCAAATTTTAAAGCTCCAAAATGATCTCCTTTGACTCCAGGTCTCACATCCAGGTCACACTGATGCAAGAGGTGGGTTCCCATGGTCTTGTACAGGACCCCCTCCTGACTGCTTCATGGGCTGGCATTGAGTGCCTGCGGCTTTTCCAGGCACATGGTGCAAGCTGTCAGTTGATCTACTATTCTGGGTTCTGGAGGATGGTGGCCCGCTTCTCACAGCTCCACTAGGCAGTGCCCAAGTGGGGACTCTGTGTAGGGGCTCTGTCCCCACATTTCACTTCTTCATTGCCCTAGCAAAGGTTCTCCATGAGGGCCTTGTTCCTGCAGCAAACTTTTGCCTATGCATACAGGTGATTCCATACATCTTCTGAAATCTAGACAGAGGTTCCCAAACCTTAATTCTTAACTTCTCTGCACCTGCAGGCTCAACACCACATGGAAGCTGCCAAGGCTTCCACCTTCTGAAGCCACAGCCCCAGCTGTACATTGGCCCCTTTCAAACATGGCCGGAACTACTGGGACACAGGGCACCAAGTCTCTAGGCTGTACACAGCATGGAGACCCTTGGTCCAGCCCACAAAACCACTCTTTCCACCTGGACCTCCAGGCCTGTGATGGGAGGGGCTGCCATGAAAGTCTCTGACATGGCCTGGAGACATTTTCCCCATGGTCTTGGGGACTAACTTTAGGCTCCTTGCTTCTTATGCAGATTTCTGCAGACAGCTTGAATTTATCCTCAAAAAAATGGGTTTTTCTTTTCTACTGCATCATCAGACTACAAATTTTCCAAACTTTTCTGCCTGTTTCCCTTTTAAAATGCAATGCTTTTAACAGTACCCAAGTCACCTCTTGAATACTTTTCTGCTTAGCAATTTCTTCCACCAGATTCCCTAAATCATCTCTCTCAAGTTCAAAGTACCAAAAATCTCTAGGGCAGGGGCAAAATGCCACCAGTGTCTTTGCTAAAACATAATAAGAGTTACCTTTGCTCTAGTTCCCAACAAGTTCCTCCTCTCCATCTGAGATCACTTCAGCCTGGACCTTATTGTTTATATCACTATCAGAATTTTTGTCAAAGCCATTCAGTGAATCTCTAGGAGGTTCCAGACTTTCCCATAGTTTTCTGTCTTCTTCTGAGCTCTCCAAAATGTTCTAACCTCTGCCTGTTACCCAGTTCCAAATTCACTTCCACATTTTCGGGTGTCTTTTTAGCAATGCCCCACTCCTGGTACCAATTTACTGTATTACTCTCTTTTCATGTTGCTAATAAAGACATACACATGACTGTGAAGAAAAAGAGGTTTAATTGGACTCATAGTTCCACATGGCTGGAGGGGCCTCAGAATCATGGCAGGAGGTGACAGGCACTTCTTACGTGGCAAGAGAAAATGATGAAGAAGCAAAAACAGAAATCCCTGATAAACTCATCAGATCTTGGGGGACTTATTTACTATCACAAGAATAGCACAGGAAAAACCAGCCCCCATGATTCAATTACTTCCTGCTGGGTCCCTCTGACAATGCGTGGGCATTCTGGGAGATACAATTCAAGTTGAGGTTTGGGTGAGGGCACAGCCAAGCCGTATCACCCTGTGAGGGTCCTCTATTACCTGGTAACTGTTATGTGTTTGAATGAACTAAAGACATTTTATTTTATAGAACAATCCTGGAATATCACTGTAGGCTTCACAGGCAGAACATCAGTCAGTCTCTGAAACCTCTACAATCCTGGCAGGGAGGTGCCCATTAGAGTTGAGCTGTGGTCCATTATCCAGGGCCATGTGTTGTGGGACTTCTCTGAAGCACCAGGTTCTCATGTGACATGTGTATCTGCCACATGACTCTGGAAAGTAAAGAAAGATTTGTGATTGTACCAGGCCAACCAGTCAGATCTTCGCAGTAAAGGATTGAGTGTGCACTTGGTTAATTCAGCAAAGTCCCAGTGGGCACCTTTCCTGTGCCAGCACAGTTCCAGGAGCTTGGGACATGTCAGTGAGCTGCTGATCCCTGTGATTGTGCAACTGACATTCTAGTGCCTCTTGAATGTCAAGACCCTTGCTTTTTCTATATTTTTTATTCTAGTGAGTATGTATTTTCCAGGCATTTCACTGATTATTAGAATCTCTATCTGAGGGAAAGCTGGGCACATTTAAAAAAAGGAATCCATTTTGCTGCCCTATTTCAGTTTTGTTAAAAAGAAATTATATGGAGCTGTGGTTGCACCTAGGAGACAAAACACCTTTTTTTACATTATTCTCATATTTCAGTGATCGATGCTAACCCTTAGCATATTTCCATGGATAATGTAGAGCTGGCTTCACTTCTGGATCTCATTCTGAATGGGTTTTGTTTTCATTTTGCTTCAATGTCACTGTCAAAAAAGGCTTGGGAGATTTTCTCAACCCATAAATAGAAAAGGGATATATTTTGTCGTCCCTTTCTTCAGAAGTATGATCTAGATAAATTCGTACATATTTTATTTCTACCCATCACAACACAGCACAACACAAGCCACTCCAATTACCTCAGCAACAAGCTAGCAGTACAACTTTATCATTTCAATTTCTCATCTTTTCTCTTTGACTTGATGTGTGTTCTATGCAGTATATCAACAAAATCTCATCAACCCCAGCCTCCTTGAGGCTAATAAATCTCAGTCACAAATTAATCTCACACAAAATGAAAAAAAGGAAGATCACAATAGGAAAAAGCTAATGGCCATAGTCAGTCACCACTGCATGTTCTGAAATAAATACAAGCCATGCTAGGAAAGTGTTTAGATTCTCAACCAATATCAAACGGGTACACGTTGGGCCATCACTTTCATTTCTTTGACTACCATGATTCTGTGGGGACAATGTGACCTTTGAGTGATTGCTCATCCAATGAAAACGTCCAATCATATGAGTGAGAATTGTTCACACAGCTTAAACGATGATTGTATTCCTCATTGAACTTGGATCTTTGGTTAGTGTAAGTCTTCCTTTTAGTGTAAGAACTGGAGAAGAGGTGGATGCATTTTCGTCATTAAAATGAAAATGTCCCTTCAAACACCTAGATAGATCCAGAGTTCAGCCCAATGGCAGGGTTATTACCCTCTCTTTCCTTGAATGGGAAACTCGGTGATAGAAAAAGTCGTCTCCAGGCAAGAAACTAAGTCATCATGCATAAAGAAGCAAAAAGCCCTATTTTAAAATCATGGCAAGCTAATAAGTGTCAGAGGAAGCAAAGAAAAATAGGATCTGGATTGTTTGTTTCTTTTTTCTCAGCCTCCAAAGCAGAGGCCAATGTTATGAGACAATACTGCAAATGAGGACATTAAAATACAGCTTTGATTGCACCAAATGTGTTTCGTTAAACATGAATGATGTCTCTTGAGAGTTTTTCCAAATGAGTATGGTACAAATGTCATCATAACCGAGGGCACATGGTTACCTTTTAAACAGATTTTAAACCAGAGTCACCAGCATGTAAACCTTGTTTATAACACATCTGTGTTTTTAAAGTTCTTAAGTGGGACTTTGTCACAGTGCATGAAGTTGTTTGTCACTCAAAGGAAAACAAAGCCTGAACATTATTTTTCACAATGTTAGAGAAATATGGAAACTAATTAAAACGAGATAATATTTGAGGTCAAAGTCAGGTTTTTAAAATTCTTTGAAGTCACTAATTAAAAATGAAAATCATTAAAATATAAACATATTGTGTTTCCTTTCTTTTTTGGTTCAGTACCTGGAGCTATCAGATTAAATTCTCTGCCTCAATTATTGCATTCAGGGTTAGCATCTGCAATTAAATTTTCTGCCATTTATTTATTCATTTCTCCCACTAATTGTGAAAAATAATTTAGAAGTGGCGCAAAGGAGATGAGGAGGGAGTGCTAGTGTCATAGACAGTCGTTAAGGTAGTTGTAAAATGTGCTTCATTTTTGTATACATTTGTCTTCTCTCTCCTTCCCTCCCTTCCCCCCACCCTTCTTTCTTTTTCAACATGAAACTGAAACAGCCATTGACAACTAATTCTTTTTATCCTCTTTGTGTGGCTCCTGAGTACCTTCCTTAAACTTGATAAAGGCTGAGACTGTAAAGATTTTTAGACATTTCAAGGAACAAAATATCAATAGATCTCTGATAGAGCAATAGATCTCTGATATAGCCAAGGAATGCCTGAGACAAACAACACTGCAAAACACAGATGATTCCAGGATGAAAATGCAAACAAATATGGTTGACAGAGCTGCTACATCTTTAGTCTCAAGGTGCTAACCAGTTGGCTTTGATCCCCAAATGATGAGCCTATAGTTCTGCAGGATTTTTAATTTTTTAGTCCTTTCTTTTTATTGGTTATTTTCATTTCAGAACTGGAATTTGAAGTCTGAAATAATTGATTCAGGGAATTCCTCTGATGAGGCCAGAGTTTCCCTTTTCTTCATGAACCAGGTACCACCTGCAGAGACTCGCTTACCCAGCGAGACTCCAGAAGGGCCCTTCTGTTGCGTTTCCTGATTCTCTTCCTGCCCGTGTGTGTTTGTACCTGACACAGTAAGGATGCAGAAGACTCATTCATGGCAATGATGTTCATCCCCTACTGTTGTGCATTTAGGTCATTTCAGATTTTTAATGAATATATGTAATTCTGTAATTAATAACTTTCATATAAATGGTGTACTTTTAATATAAATTTTAAAAATATACTTTTAGTGTAAATTCCTATAACTAACTAGCAGACTAGAGGATATACCTCTTTTTTTCTTTTATAAATTCTGCCGAAATCCCATCCAGAAAATCTGTACATGTTTACACTTTAAATAGCTATATAGAAATGTCTCTGTAATATATTTTGTTCTGGAAAATCACCAAAATTCAGTAGAAAGAATAAGGTGAAGAAGACAGAGGGAATCATGTCTTTTTTGTTGTTGTACAAAATTTGTCAAAGCCAGAGGTCGAAAACACTCATTGTTTTCCTATGAAGTTTTCAAGAATTCCTCTGTGAAATAATTTTTCTTTTAAATATTTCATTTTGATTTATTTTTTATGTTCCTTTCTTATATTTTCCCTTTCTTTGGGATATCCTTTAGGGCTTTTCCCAGATCAGAAATAGCTATTGTCGACAGTCTTCCACTGTTGGTGAAAACTTTTAGTCAAAAGCAGTTCTTAGGCTCAAGCTCATGTTTCTTTCACTTTACACAGAGTTAGAAGGAAACACTTGTCTGCCTTTAGTCTTGTAAAGGGAATAAAATTCAACAGTTTATACATTCTTGAGTAGCAGATACATTCAGGTTTAAGTATGAAAACGTTCTTTAGTTCACTTCTGTTTTTCTCTTTATGGTAATGCCGGTTTTACTCAGGCAAGACATCTGGGATTTCTGTGACCATCTAACATGTAACATCGTCTCCACCGCCAACATCCCAGCAGAAGCCGCCATCTTTTCTTGCCTGGACCTTCATAGTAACCTGATGTCTGCCCACCTCACTTCTTCTCCTCTTGCCTGTGGTCCAGTCTCTACACTGAAGCCTGGGTGATCTGCATACTTCCCAAATGAGATCATGCCTCTTCCCTGCCCAATGAATTTCTGTGGCAATTTGCATAAAACCCTGTCTTCCCTGGCTTAGGTGGCCTGGCTGGATCTGGGTCTTGCCCGGCTCTGATTGCCTCTCCTTTCCTTCTCTCTTGGTCCACTCTTCTCCAGCCAAACAGTCTTCTTCCTACCTTGCTACTCTGCCGTGCTCGTTCCTGTCTTGGAGTGTTTTGACTTGCTGGTTCTCTGCCTGAACACTTCTTTCTCATATCCTCATATGGCTGCTTTCTTCTCACCATTTAGCCCTCAGCTTCAGTGTTACCTCCTTTAAAGGCCTTGTCAGAGGACCCTAAAACAGTACCTTCCACTCACTTCTCTATGTCATTTACACATTTTTTTCTTCAGAGCATTTATTAGGAGATGGAATTATATTACTTATCAGCTTATGTATCTCTCTTTAGTATTGCCCAGAAGAATGTATGCTTCATGATGCAAATATCTTGTCTACTTTATTCACCAGCGCTTACAGCAGTCTCTAAAACAGAATTGGTGCGCAATGACTATTTCTTGAATGAGTTATCATTGAAACCTCCCTTTCCCATAGCCAGTCAATCTCCATATCCTATTGATTTGTCTTCCTTAATATTTGTTGCATCTGTATGTTTTTCATTGTCTTCTGTTTTAATCTGAACTTTATGTTCTCATTCTTAGGCCACCAGATGAGCTTCTCAACTGGTCTCCCCAAGTTCATTCATCTTTTCCTCAATTCATCATGCAAGCTTTTTAAGAGAGTGCTTTGGTCATAGCATTTTCCAATATGAAAACTTCAGTGGCTTTCTGTAGCCTGAACCTGGGTGAGCAATAAAGGAAATAAACCCTTCCTTTATTCTGACTGCCCAGAGCACAGAACATCATTTTTATTAGCAGACTTGCTTTCCTTCAACCACAGCAGTCAGCGTATGACCCAGGACCCCATTTTCCTGGACTCAGAGTCCTTTTGTAAGTGCAAGAGTGGGAAGGAAAGAGTGAGGGAGCGGGTAACATCATTTGAGTGCTTGGATCCAGCTGTATTTGAATTTAGTCCTACCCTTTACTTATCACTTGGGGAAGCCAATGAATTCCTAGTTCGGATTAAACTCCTTTGATTTGGGCTTCTGTCACTTTTAGCTAATTCTTCTAATTAATATGACTTGGCTTTCAAACCCTTGTACAATTTGAACAAGCCTTCTCACCCTCATCTTTTTCTTCTACTCTCTACTGCTCTCAACGTATCTTCCTAATTATAATTTGTACTTTTCTACCTCTGACTTTTTCTTCTGTCATCATGCTTGGGATTGCTTCTCCTCTTCTTTTTGCTTAAGTATTTTCTTTTCTTTAAAACTCAGATTAGATATTCCCTTCCAAATGAAGTCTTGGAGAAGACGGCCCACACCTGTCTCTTCACCTCTCTAGTGTTTGTGATTTGTAATATTTATTTGAAAGTAACCATATGCCAATCTATATTATTGCTGCTATTCATCTTTCATGTTGTAGATCAGCATGCTGAAAATGCAAATGCATGTAGGGTCAGGTGTTTGATGTCAGTGTATGAGTTGGGCCAGCATAAGAAGTGAGAATTGGTAACATGGTGAATGGAAAGGTAGATATCCTACCTAATGCCATTCTAAGTTAAAAAATTTAAAGACAGTGTTGGCCAAATGAGGCATGCAGGTTGGATCTAGTCCCTGGCAGGCTGTTTGCAACCTCTTTTATTTATTTGTAAACGTTTACCTTTTATGTCTTATTTGTCCAAACATATTTCAAGGACACTGAAGCCAGGGACTTTGCGTTTATACATCCTTTATTTCCTGCAATGCCTGCAACACAATAACTACTCAATATGCAGCTGTTGGTGAATTGATGGCGCTGGCTGTGCTATAAGGTTTATTAACTATGTTATTCTCCCCACTATCCCCCACCCCTGGCTTTTAATCTGAAATTATGTCTTAGAGAGGAGAAATCAAGGTTGAGTAGTTTGTCTTTCTTCCAGGGGATGATCAACACCACATGCTTTAGGAACGTTCCTTTGGAAAAGAGATTTAAAAAATTTTAAGGGGACAAAATAATGTTCATGTTCATGATATGTTTTTTCTGTTGATGATATGTTTTTTCTGTTCATGCGCTCAATCAGTCACCACATTTTAGTAATAAATGGAAAGCAACCTTACAAATCATGTATTCCAATCTTCCTCCCAATGCAGACATGCTGTTTGCAACCCCATGACAGATGACTTCTATCTGAGTTTTTCCAGGCATTGGAAGTTCAATTCTTTTTTGAGAAAGCCCATTTCTTTGTAGAGCAGATTTAATTAGAACGTCTCTTCTCATAGCTAGACAAAATTGACCCTATTATACTTGTATTTATTGTTTTTAGTTCTGTATTACAAATATGCAACATCTGCTTGTTGCAAACATGCACAGGTATTTAAGAAGACAAATGAAAAGGTAATAAAAAGAACTTCTATCAAGCTGAACTTCTTGTATGACTTGAATTATCATGGCTTCTTAGGAGATCCATGTAGGATACAGAAGAGATAGAAACAGTCACAACTACAAGTTATGCAGTGCTTAAGTTTACACAGCATTTTCAATTCATAAAGTTGTGTGATGCTTACAGCTGCAAGTTAATCATTATTATCCTGATTTGTGTATTTCATACCATTATTGTCTTTCCAAAGAAGGGAGATATCTTCTGCTACCCCACCCTCCATTAGGAGAGTACAATACTTGGGTGAACTCTTCATATTTCTGTCTGCCTTTTATTATCCTCTCTTTGTGGTAGTCACTCTTAGCCCAAGACTCAGGTGTCACTTATGTGTCTCATAAGGGTCTCCTATTTAGTTTTTATCAGTTTGTTCTGCTTTATTAAGATAGAAACAGATTGAGATTTTTGTAGAAGCCCATTTTTCTTGATTTTGGATGTCCCCAAATCATCTCTTTGTTTTATTAAGGCCCTTTTATTCTTTGGAAGTAATTTACTAATTAGATATAGAAAACTTTATGACAGGTTTTAATATAGTGTGGGATGATGCTTGATAATTTTAAATTTTATTTAACTAAACCTTTGATCTTATTTATTTTTCTCTGTGTGCCTACAATGTAAGGAGTTGGTGTTAAAAATACTGAGCTGCCCAGGAAAGTCTCCCAAGGTATCTGGGGAGCTTGAGGCAAGGGACTTGTGATACTCCCAGAGACAAATTAGAGCGCTATTCCCATAGTCATGATCAAAGAGTTACAACCACTTTCACATAAATAATGTCATAAAACACTGGTTACTGGTTTTTCCTTGACAAATAAAAATGCTGGACTAAACAGTGAATGTAATAATGACTCAAATCCTAGTTCACCTTAATAATAGTGATCACACTTAGATGATGCTTGTTGTGGCTACCACAAAGACACTGTGGACTTTGTCACCCACCCAAAATTTGGTTCTGTTGTTGAAACTGATGTCACACATGCACTGAAAGGGGATGAAAAGGTTTACTACTCACAAAATGAGGCTTTCTGGGGAGGACAGGGGGCTTGTGAGCACGTATAAAAATGGCTTGAGAGAGCAGGGAAGGGCACTGACTTGGCTTTTATTGTGGTTAGGGAATGGGGCTAGGATAAAGGTTCCCTCACGTGCCTGGGACTTCCATGTTTGAACTTCCTGCTGACCCCAAGGGAGGAAGCCCTGGGCTTTCTTACCAGCTTGCCCAGCCAGTGGGGATAAGGGGAAGAGAAGAAGTGGAGCTTAAAAGCTGTCAGTAGCCAAATATAAAAACTGGAGTCAGACTCTTTGTTACGAAGTTAAGTTGTGTTTTTAGGTAAAATCAAATTTCTGCGGGCAGGTGCACTGTATCTGGGATAAAGAGTTCACGGACACCTTGCTGATTGCCTACATTTTACTTACTGTGGCTCTTCTCTTCATGGTCCTTCCCCTACCCCAGCCTTAGCAGAAATATAAAAGTTAATCTTAAGCTTTTGGTCAGACTGTTGCTTTATATATATACATATGTATATACACACACACATATACATATATACATACATATATACACATATATCTGAGATGTCACACATGTCACATATATATATGAGAAGCAAGTGATTAAAGGCATATGTATGCAGATATACTAATTTAGGAAGACATTATATATGTTTAAACATATGTTTGTGTATATGTTTAAACAAATATGTTTGCACTGTAGGCAGGTATGCATATACTAGAGGAAATTCAATTTTCTTTTCTTTTCCCTTTGAGGTAGGAGTGTGTATTGACTTTGCAGAATCATGGCAGCAAGTTGTAAATGATGAATGAACAGCACATCTCCCCCGCTTGAGGAAGTGGGACTGTGGAGAGAGTGTGGACACAGTCTGCCACTTTTTCTCCATTGACATTGTTGGCATGCTTATCTACTAAGGCTGAATTCCTCTGTGATGCAGTTTGGAGAAGCTGGGCATTGGGTGGAATGGGGTCATAGCAGGAACTCTCTCATGTGATTGAAAAGAGCATCATTCACAAGTGTGTTCTGTAGTTAGCTCAGAATCAAATGCTTTCTGCACTTGTCAGCTTCAGAAACCATAAAGGAGGCATTAAAGGAGAATTATTCTTGTAAAGGGATTATCTGATCCTAGATTTTCAATAGTTATTTTTAGAAAATGCAGATTTGTTGTTTTCTGTTGTTGTTTGTGCTTGCTGACTTTCAGGTTTCTTTTTAGTGAAAGAAGCTCTGGGTAGATTCTGGGCAAAGAAGCTCCTTCTCACTCATTCCTTACAGCCAAAAAATATTAAAACTTAAAAAAAAATGCTGAAACAGATTATAGCAAGTGATTACAAGCATTTAAAAGTAAAGCTTAGTGCAATCTTACTAATGATTTTAAAATATTGAAATTAGAATCTGTCAGGTGCCAGGTGCCTAAAGAACAGAGCAAATCATAAAATTAGGCGAAGTTAGGTAAAATGCACTCCATTTTCAACTAATTCATGCAAGTTAGATGTATCCGCTGGGCTCAGAGATGAATTGTAGTTGAGAGTGCCAACTTCGGAAGTACCCAAGACATCTTGCTTTGCTTTCACATTCAAGGCAAGTCCTTGGCTGACTATTGTTGTTACTTTCCCAAAGATTATCTGCCAACAATATCATTCTTGCCAGTGTAAATACAAAATGTAAGAGGCTGTTATAGTCTCCACTGTAACACACTTTCACCATGATATTTTAAAATCCCTGATGTGTTTTTACTTATCGTTGGTATAATGCTTTATGCTGGGAGAATTCTTTGGAATGTCCCTTTTCAATAATTTTCAAGCAACCCAATGAGATAGGTTAGTACTCCCAGCACTGTCGCCCACCTGGTGACACAGGAGCAGAAGTCTGTCACTGGACTTTGACCAGGTTATATTTTAATATAAGAATGAGAACTGATAGCTCTGCGGTGTTCAGTCTGTGGTGTAGCAAGCTGGCTTATGCTACTACAAGTCTTGTTATTTGTATGAACTCAGGAGAACTGTTAGGTCCCTGAAAGATACATCTTAAATAGAAAGCAAATCAGAGGAATCAATTGAGCTCAACACTCTCTCATGAGATATACTCTTCAATTGATTACCTGCTATAGAGCTGCTTTCCCCATCACTCCTATTTTATATTTTTTATATAAAATGCAGAAGAAGAATTTCTGTGAGAATTTAGTCATAATTTTCATGGTGCTTCAGAGAAAAAAAAAAAATTCTGAAATATCTGTGGAAGGTCTTCATTTTGACAGTTCAAAGTATTGGATTCGGGAGCTAGAGCGCCAAGAAAGAATTTCTTCAGCCAGGCACGGTGGCTCAAGCCTGTAAATCCTACACTTTGGGAGCCGAGACCCGGGAGGATCACGACGGGTCAGTGAGATCGAGGACCATCCTAGTCCTAACCACGGTGAACCACGTCTCTACTAAAAAATGCAAAAAAACTAGCGGCGAGGTGGCGGGCGCCTGTAGTCCCAGGTACTCGGGAGGCTGAGGCAGAGAATTGGCGGTTAAACCCGGGAGGCGGAGCTTGCAGAGCTGAGATCCGGCCCTTGCACTCCAGCCTGAGGCGAGCAGAGCCACGACGTCGCGCTGCGCGAAGCGCAAGGGAAAGGTTCAAAAAAAAGAGAGAGAAAAGAGAAAGCAAAAGAAAAGAATTTCTAATTTCTCAAAACTGGAGCAGTCACAAAAAAGGCTATAACCAGAGGTGATAAATTGGCAGACCCGAGAGAAAGAAAGGGGCATTTTGTGGCGGGGTGTTAGATCTTGGTATAATCTAAAATATCAGGCAAATTTGGACCATATAATACAAATAAATTTATATAAATATGGTTTTATATATATTTATATATATGACCTAGAAGCTTTATTAGGAAATCAGTTGTCCATGATAAAACATTTTAGCTACTTGGCAAAAGCCTTGGCCAAACAAAAAAAATTCAGATGCTTTTGGTGACAGATGATGTGGAATAACTTTTTATAGTACAAGTTCTATCATATAGCTCAATTTGTGAATTTTCTCAAGAAAGTGACAGTCAACGGGGCCTGTATTTGTAGGCGGGCTTTATCTGTAAAAATAAAAGAACTAGATTCTGTGAAAGATAAAATCTACAACTTATTAACATTCAAAATAGAAACAGGTTTCAGTTCTGTTTTAAGGAGGATGAATGAACTGGAGAGTTGTTAATGATGTGCTTCCAAACTTATGAAACGTAATTTAGAAAACAAAAATGCAGTTTCATAGTATTTATTGCCAGGGTTAGAAATTAGTCATAAAGAAATCTCCAGGAAGCCATAAGGCAGGCCGAAAACTTGTAGATGAGATGAAATTTTTTCTTATTCTCTTGCAAGATTTTTAATTGCAGTAGAGGACTTTCTTGTACGTGTCCAACCTCCTTCCTGTCTTGAATTGTCTGTTCTTCCTTAGGATAGCTACCCATCCTTCAAGTCTCAGCTTGTATTCAATTTCCTTTATGTAGCCTTCCCCAATTACTTCATGGGTTAGGGGACCCTCAAAACCATCCACAGGCTTGATGATTCACTAGAAGGTCTTATAGGATTCAGAAAACATGGTTATATTCATGGTTACAGTTTATTACAGTGAAAGGATACAGATTAAACTAAGCAAAGGCACAAGGTCTATGGAGTAAAATCCAGGAGAAACCAGATGCAAACTTCCAGGGGTTCTCTCCCAGGGGAATCACATGGATGTACTTAACTTTCCCAGCATTGCTGTATGACAACATGTGCAAAGTTTAGCCAACCAGGGAAGCTCACGTGGGCCTTGGTGTCTAGGCTTTTTAATTGATCTCAGTTACATAGGCATATACGATTTCAACTATTCAGACTCCAGTCCCCTGGAGCAAAAACAGGCATTCACCATAAATCGCATTGTTAGTATAAACCATCTGCTGAAACTAGTACTGGATGGCCCAAACCCTCAGGCATATAAAAGCATTCTTATCACACAGAATATTCCAAAGGCTCAGAGCTCACCTACCAGGAGCCAGCCAAAGGCCAATCCCAAAGAAGGCATTTCTTGGGCATGTGCAAGGTTTGAGCAACCCAGGCCTGTTCTGTTACCTCCTTCCCATATAGTCCACACCCCTGGTTCCTTGCCTAGCTCTCTTACTAAAATGATACAACTTTCCAAGCATCTATACTTAGTGTAGCGTTTATGTAATAGCTGAAACAATCATATCAGCATGAAGATACTGAACGTGTGGAGGAGCCCAGTGTAGGGTAGGGATAGACTTGAAGGAACAACTGATCCACCTTATAAGGGCATTAATACGTTTGTATTTTTGTACTAATTTAATTACTCAGTTACCCCCTTGATGTACATTTATTCATATCTTGTGATTAACTTGTGCAGAACTATTTAGCATGGCAATAAGTTGATGTTTAGCTAAAGCCATTTCTTCCTCAGACCTGTCATTTTTCATGAGTATATCCTGGGGAGGTTTGAACTCCCTCTTCTAATATGCTTGATCATTAGTATGAATATTATTATATAAGTTATTTACATAAGGTAGTTTAAGCTTACCAACAAAGCCAGTCTTAATACCATATTACAATATGGTGATGGTACAATTCAGTTCTATTACATGAAAAATCAGTGAGAACTACAGAGGTAGTTGTGATGTCTTCCCAACTGAATTGGCCTCTGCCCGTATGCCAGATATTATTGTGGGCTGACATCATTACAATTAGCCATGATTTGGTTATTTGTAGGTTTCAAGCCAGGCAGGGACAAACCCAGTTAGCCTGCCTTTGTTCATAGTCTTCTACTGAGACTGGTTTCCATTGTGTGCTCTTATATAACAGGACCCACCTCCTTCCTATGGGGAGGACATGGGAATTACTGAGGACAGCCCCTATCCCTGCTAATTGTTTATAACACATATATAATTCTTAGCTGATCTATTCTAAAGGTGAGGGCAGTCATTGTGCATCAGTGCAAATCACAATAGTTCCCGATAACTTCCTTAAGTTTAGAGATCCATAGGATCCTATACGGGTTCCCCTAGAGCCCCAGCAGCTTAGATGGAGGGCCAAGGTCTCACGGCTGCTTCAGCCTCAATCTGTACTAAAATAGTCAAGGGGCCCAGGGTACAAGCCCTTTCCCAGTGCTGGATCCTGGCATTATGTATCATTATTTTTTGAGTCTTCCTCACTCACTTCACTAAAGCCTCATCATCTGGACAAGATGACCTCTATTGCTTGTATCCTTCCTGGAAAAGAATTTCCTCAAATCTGTTTATTCTAGTTAATATATCTTTTTCCTCTGAATATTGTTCCTCATTTAAAAGTGAATTTAATTTGTCCCATGATGTCTAGGCTGTACGTATCTCCCCCAAACACTTTCTGTTTTATGGGCCAAAAGCTGTTTAATCCACCATGTGTTAGTACACCAATGTACTAATTAGTACACCATGTATTAGTATACCGTGAGTATACCACACATTAGTGCACCATTGTGTACTAGCAGGCTGAGTGCAGTAAGCACATGTGTTTTGTATCTCAAAATGTTTGGTCCCTCATGCCAGGGTTAGCTGATAGTTTGGGTATGCCATAAGGCCTCCCATGGACTTCCTTGTCTTAGGTTGTGGCTGCTCCCTAGGGAAATTAGAATTCAGCTTGTGAAGCCTACTGCTTTATTCTTTTCTGAAACCCATTTTTTAAAAATTCTGTTTTATAGCTTTCCACCAACAAAAATGAGGATAGTAACATTCTTGTAAGAAGCACACTGTGGCATGTCAGAAATGCCGCTGCTGCATTTTCTGCATTATCGCCAAAGACCTTTCTGAGCATTTGGACATCAAGGTTTACAGTTTCACAGTGATCAGTCTATTGGGAGTTGTATACTGCATGGCCTGTTGAGGAGTAGCTTCTGGAAATTTCTCCCCAAACAGTGTCCTTTATAGTAGCTGCAGCCTGAAAAATAAGAGTCAAAAGAATAGTTCACTAGTGTTCCACTCAGCCATCAACAATTGGTTTCATTCGTCATCATATCATATAACTACAATACTTCCTGGAGTGAGGCTGCTCACGTTTGCGGGTTCCATTAGACCTTGTCAGATTCCGAAAGCAGGGGTGGTCTTGGAAGACATGGATTCATCCTTTTGGGCATCTGGTATGATTGTGCTAAGGGACAATATCTTTCTCTTGCTCTGAACATCTCTGAAATTACCAATTTAATATCCAATAGGGTTTGCCTTATTATATATCCATTTTTTAATTTCTTATCCCCAGCTACTATTTTTTCTCTACATTTGTCATTTATTTTAATTCAAACGTTCCTGTCTTTGGAAGGGTTATTAGGTTCCACTACTGTGCCAGTTCAGATAGTTAACAGGAATACCTGTCTAGCAAGTATCCCTACTTAGTCCATTCCCATTCATATAGAGAAGGGTTACATAGGTACCAAACGATATAGAGAAGCAGTGGGCTATCTCTACTAGGCAATACAGCTCCATTTGCTGTCTAGCCCAATTTTTCTTGGTGGAATAAAGGCACTATAAATTGTTTATTCAGAACACACAGTCTCTCATAGAGTTTGTATTCAGTTCCTGGTTGATTGATTGATGATTGTTTATGGGATAGTCTGAATATCTTAGACAACTAATAGAAAATGACTTTTTTCCAACCCCTATCTAAGATGTTCTCTGCCTCTTGATCAAGTCTGAAGCAGATCATGTAACTTTCTAATTCCTTTTCTGTAATAAAGATCAGTCTGTTTTCTGTGATTGTGTCTTTCAAATATTAAAAATATGCAGCCTAAATAAAAAATTATTCATCACATGCAACTGACATCATCTCTACTCTTTGTAGTGAGAAAAGGTACATTCTATATACTTTATTCTTTCTCTTCTTTCTCTTTTTTTCCTGTCTTTTGTAAGGGTAGACAATTAGAGGAATGAGGGAATGAAACATTATATAACTGGTGTCTGTCTATTCTGCAGGTGGATGTGGTAAGCTGACTTGTAGGGTCCATGTTGAGTAATTTGAAAGACCTTTCAAAGACCACCACATTGGACAGTTCCAGACCATTGGTATCACTCTTTGGTAAACTAATTTGCTGCAAATCCTCTTATTTGCTGTTACTTTGCAGTACATCCTGTAGCCTCTTACTGGAAATTCTCCTTGTTCCTGCTGGCACCCTCTCAGTTGAGGTATCTGCAATGGTAGCCCAAGGCCTGTTTCCGTCTGGGTACTCACTTGGCCCAAGGGAAACAGTATCATCCTTGCCATACCTTGTAGTGGGAGTTCAGACTGACTCACTGCTGCCTTCTCTTTCTGTTTTATTATGGGTTGTGGTTTCCCTTCAGAATTTTCCAGTAAAGGGGACTCATGAGTCTCTATGTTCATATATGCCTCAATCTACTGAGGATACATGTCAGGTTTGCCCAAGAACCCTGTTGCTGTATTCTGCTCTGATGACAGAGTGAGGTGGGCTAACTAGGTTCTGCATTTCTGCAGGTGTACAGTTTGAGAGTGAGAGGCCAGTCTCCTTTGTTCTCTCTCCAGTCTCCTTCAGTGTTTCTCCTGATCACTATCCATTTAGCTTGGAGGAGTAGGTGCATCTTCCACCCCACTTCCAAGGCCACCGCACTCTCCCTTTAGGCTGCAAACTCCTCCTTTCTATTGGTGACTGAATTCCCATAGGGAATTCTTAAGCAGGTTGGAACAAGTAACATCACAGTTTTAACATCCAACTGACTGGTCCTGCAGAAGGTTTGTGCTATTACAAGAGGCTACAGGATGTACTGCAAAGGAGCAGAAAATAAAAGAAATAGAAAATTCCTATTAAATAACTATTTTAACATCTTTTACACCAAGTTCGTTCTTGTTCCGCAGGCAGGGAAGAAAACTAAGGAACAAAATGTTGTTGTCCCTTTAACTTGCTTCTCAGATACTAACATTTATAACTGATTTAGAAAAATTGGACATTATTGTATTTGAAAGAAATGGAAAAAGGCCCCAATTTCTTACAACTTCCTTGGAGATTTCAGGTGGGAGGCCTACTTAATATTACCTTGTCTCAACTTCGATTACTGCTATCATTTGGTGTGCCTGTTATGCAGTAATCTGTAAGGCAATCCCTGACGATAAGTGGATTTCAGTCACTTTCATTTTTATAATTGCAATTTTATAATTTCAAGGAGGGAAGTGCTGGATTCAGAGGTCTCAGTCATGCCATCCTCTCCAATTCAATTTAGCAACTTGCTTTCTATAATGATGTTAATCAGAGATCTGTGTCTGAATCTAGGGACTTCTCCCACTGAAACTTGGTTATGTGAAATTTTATATTTATGTTTTCCATACCTGCACAGATTTTGGGTTGACATAGCTGTCACACTGCTTCTTACAAGTTTAGGTGCAGTGAGAGATTGGAAGCCATGTAAAGAATTAGCATTTGAATCCCTGAGCTTGGTTCATTCATGCCTCAGGAAGTGAAGACAAATTCTTCAAGTAACTCGGGTGAAAAGCATTTTGATCTAAATGAAATATGTAGCTCATTGAAAGCCCCAAATAATAAATGCAATTTTCCCATTCACTTTCAAGATGTTCTGTGCAAAATATTTCAGCTTATCTTTTTCATGGCCAGAGTGTCGACAGAATAGCTACAGGGTTTGCCATAGTGCTTATTGCCAAGAGCTTAAATGTTATTTTAATACGAAGCAAATGATCTGCTGTGGAGCCATTAGACTACAAGCTTTTGGAGAGTAGACATTGTGTCCTGTTCCTTCTTGTGTCTCCATTTCCTAATACACAGTACCCACTTGTAGTATATACTTAATAAATATTTGCTGAATGGAATCAGTCCTCTGTACTTACTAAGTGCCAAGATCTGTTCTGGGCATTTTTCATGTACTTTCATGTACATATCACAAAAACACTTTAAAGAAGTTGCTATTGTCATCTCCATTTTATGGCTAAGGAAATGGATACAGAGAGAATTAAGTAACTTTCTCAAGTTTACATAGCTAGTAAGAGAGAGCTGGGATTCAAACTGGAGAAAATCCAGCAGCTAAAGTCTTAAGTGCAAACCAACAGCCATGGGCTAATAATGCAATTAATACATAATGGAAAGAAGACCCTATCAGAATGAACAGAAGATTGAGGGGTATGACTGACTTGGAGCAGAAGAAAGAGCCTAAGGAGATAGAAGGTATAGAAGAGTCAGACATTCACATTAAAGTAAGTGAACTAGGGGATTAGAGAGGAGAAAACTAAAGAAAAGGAAAAGAATGGCAAGCCCAACAGACTTAGGAATGACCTAGCCAATGTTTATTTGAAGAGCCAGGAGGAAATTGTACTTATGAACTATAGTGAGAGGGTAAGGTAGGGCTAGGAACCATCCCTACTCCAACTTTCTGATTTTGTTAGCTTCAGTCACAGCTCAGAGCTATTGTGTTGGTGGGGAGTCTGCAGTCAAGTAGTTAACTCCAGTGAATCCAGTTCTTCAATGGAATCTTTTGGCACAACCGGTTTGCGGCCTTCCCTACTCATATAATTCCAGTGATGTAGTCTTAAAATAATTCAAAATGACATTGTTCTTTTTCAACTGCTATGAAAGGACCAATGACTATAATCTGTCTAATCAAAAACTACAAGCATTCGCCCATTCATTCACCTTTCAGCAAATATTTATTGAGTACCCAGGTTAAATACATAAATAATGGAAGCCAGAGGCATATTGGGAAGTTATAGCTCTGCTATGGAAAAGCAGCTACTTAATTTTTTTAGGGCACTTGTTATAATCTGTAGAACTATTTAGGAAATAACTTTTGGGTTCACATAAATCTAGCTCTTAAATCTGTACGAGTACCATCCTTTCACAATTTCTGGACTGGTTTTCTGGTACTCTAAGCCAAAGCCTTTTTCTTCTTTACTTTTCTGCTTGTAATTGAACCGCCATGTTTGTATCTGGATTCATCCTCAAATAGAGACCAGTCTGGATGGGAAACTGCCTGCGGAGGATTCTGTTTAGCCAAGGTTGTTGAGTGCTTTGAAATAAAAAGGGAAGCAAAAGTGAAGAGAGCTGAAGACATCACTAGGAGAAAAGGATCATGCTTGAAGCTGCAGGAAGGAGGCAGGAACATAACTGTTGAAGGAGTGATGCCCTCAGAAGGCAGCTCAAGAAAGAAAGAGAAGCAGCATAGGCAGGAGATATAACAAGGCTGTTGGTGGCTGTGGCCGACTAAGTGTGAGCTCCCAGATGAGGAGGGGCTGCTTCAAGACACTACATGGAGCAGGGAGACACCATCTTGGTCATCTTTCTTTCCCCTGCCCTCACCCCGATGCTAACCTCCAACCTATTCCTCCCAATTGAGCAAGGTTTCTCTAGGTTTGACTAGTAAAAGCCTGTGAGATGTTTAGAGGCTAATCTAAGGCAGGAAATGCATTACTAGTGAAGATAATTTTCATCTGGCGAGCATGTTCCATCTGTCTAGTTATTTATTGCTCTGACATTTTTTCTTGTTTTACCAGTTGTCATATAAATTGTTACACATTAACTATCACTCTTATAATCCCAGTTGAGTTTCCAGTGTGTGTGTCCGTTCCTGTCCTCCACCAAGCTTAATAATTCATCAGTCCTCCATAATCCTGGAAGGCCAGGACAGCCTGTATTTGTACTGAGTACTCCAGATGATCTTTTCTTACTGTTGTAGCAGCGCATCGGAATCCGAGATGCCATTTGATTCTTCTTCCATCGTTGGGCTGGAGTACTGCCTAGTGTAAGAATCCGCTAACCCCTGGTGTGTCTGTGTGTGTGTGTGTTTTGGAAGGGCCTTTTTCATTTCTGATTTTACTATTCTCTAATTTTATTACCCATACTATTTGTACTGCAGAGCCTGTTTTTTTTCCCAAATATTTCAATTTCTTTAAAGTGAGATGACATTCTCCACAGTTCCCATCATTATCATTGCTCTGTACCTATTAAGGGCAATAGGCACCTGGTAGTCCAGTGCCTCACCTTCTACCTGCACCCATCCCAGTTAACCACAAATGAAAGCCTTAGAAATCCTCATGCCATTGAATGCCAGGAATTGTTACCATTGCTTTAATCATCCCACTGAGTGTCCTCATCTGTTTAAATGCTATTTTTTTCATTATGCTGCCAGCTCCATGAGGATAAGAGTTTCATGTATTTAACATAATGCCTAGCACAATATGGGGGATCAATAAATACTGGATGAACAAATAGTCAATAAATATTCTGGTTATATTGAAATTAACCCTTATGGAGAATATAAAACAAAAATCTAGAATGAGAAAGCTCTTCTGATATTCGTATTGAAAAATCAGTCAATTACTTTGTTAAATAAGAAATTACTGGGCAAAATAATAACAAATAATAATAGTAGTTATCATTAGTACCATACTAACTACCAGAGGTAGCTTTCTTATTATTTCCAGAGAGATTACTAATTCAACTCCAAAATCTCATCCTGAGGGTTAGATCTCTTGGGTCACTCTTTGTACTACTCTCTTAGCTTTGTTCCCTAAAAAAGAGGCTCTACTGTGAGACATGTTGTCATTCTAAGAGAGCAAAAATGAGGGGAAAATGCAAGTAAAATGGGGAAGAAAGTGAAACAAACACTAGGGGATATGTTATAACATAAACCATAGCTTCACAAAAACACAGCTGGTTCTTTATGGATGTTAACAGAGATGACATTTAAAATGATTGCGTCTCACAACAGATCTTTTGCAAGGAAGGGAGTAGACAGGTGTGCAGTTTATCTTCTGACTTCCTTCTGTTTCTCATTTCCCATTGGTTGGGGTATGCTGTAGGGTACAGGGGCTCCCTCACACTTCTGGGTTGCACTGATGGGTCACGTTAGCTCCTTCAGGTAGCTGCTGGGGAAACTACTGCAGGTCCAATCTAGCCAGTGTGCAGGTGCTGTGCTGGTTGGTCTTTTGCCCATGTACTTACCATTTCCAGTGTTCTTCATTTCTTCAAGTGAATATGAGTTACCATTTGCTGTAATTTCCTTTTAGCCCACTGATGAACTTCCTTTATTATATCTTATAGGGCAGGTCTGCTTGCAGTGAATTTGCTTATTAATTTTTTTGTTATTATTATGGAGATGTCATTATTTCACACATTTTTGAAGGCTAGTTTTGTTGGAGATAGAGTTTTTCATTGACAGATTTTCTCCTTTTGCACTTCAATTACGTGATTCCTCTGCCTTCTTGCCTCCATGCTTTCTGATGGGAAGTCAGCCATTATTCATGTTATTCTTCCCTTTATTGAATAAGTTGACTTTCTCTTCCTGCTTAATTTTTTTTTGTCTTTAGTATTCATCAGTTTGAGTATGATGTGTCTGGGTGTGGATATCTTTGTGTTTATCTTACATGGATTTCGTTGACCTTCTTAGATGTGTATATTAATGTTTTTCATCAAATTTGATCAATTTAAGACCATTGCTTCTTCAAATATTTTTTTCTGTTCTTTTATCTCTCTTGCCTCTCTGGGATTCCATTGCACGTATGCTGGCATGCTTAATGTTGAACCTCTGTTCATTCAATTTTTTTCTTTCTTTTCTTTGGATTGGATACTTTGTTATTGTTCTATTGTTCACTGATACTTTATCATCTCAAGTCTGCTGTTGATTCCATCTAGTGAATTTGTTTTACTTCGGTTATTCTACTTTTAAACTCTGGAATTCCCATTTTTAAAATATGGATTTTATTTTCTGTTGAGTATTAGTTAAGTCACTATTATCAACTAATTTTTTTTAACATACTTACAATAAATACTTTGAAGTTTATTGTCTGATAAATCCAACATCTGGGTCTACTCACATCTGGATTCATCTAAAGTCAGTTTTTTTTTTTTTTTTTTTTTTTTTTTTTTTTT
>NW_016804196.1:1728212-1742578 GCF_001698545.2 Rhinopithecus bieti | reverse complement strand
GTTTTTTGTATTTTTAGTAGAGACGGGGTTTCACCGTGTTAGCCAGGATGGTCTCGATCTCCTGACCTCGTGATCCGCCCGTCTCGGCCTCCCAAAGTCAGTTTTTATTGAATTTTTTTACCTTTGAGTATGGGTCATACTTTCCTGTTTCTTTTCCCGCTTTGTAATTTTGGTCAAAGAACCCTGGATCCTTCCATTAACATCCTTGTGTAGCAGTTATGGATTTTGATTTATTTGAGTTTTGTTTTATTTTTGTAAACTACTTGGACTCAATCTGACTTAATCTTAATCTGTGGAATCTGTTTCCTCTGTTGTATGCAGCCACTGTGTCTCTGCTTAATTTAGTTATTCTTATTGTAATTTTTAGACAGGCTCCACAGGGGTTTTGCATCTGTATCTGCAGAGCTTAGTGGTCATCAGTGACTTAGACAGAGATTGTGCTCAAACACAGAGCCCATAAGGGTTCACTGTGCTGAAGCTGGAAGCACATTCATAGATCAGCAATTTTTAAGTGTCTGTTGGTTTTTCTTTCCACTTGGCTTTCTTGGGTTTCACCTGCACATACATGTGTTTTGCAGTCCAGGGATGTGTGGACAGCTTATCTAGCCCTTTTGTGGCGCTTTCATAATCTGGCCGGTAGACCACTTAACCCATCTATGACCATACCTCAGACTAAAAGAGAGGCAGTTTTCCCCTAAGTGCTTCCTGCTGAGACTTTCCATTTTATCTGTGAAAACCATGATTTTTGCCTCTCTCCACCCTCAGCCTCCAATCCAAATGAAATTGCCCCCTGATATGGTTTGGATTTGTGTCACTACCCAAACCTCATGCCCAGTTGCAATCTCCAATATTGAGGAAGGGGCCTGGTGGGAGGCGATTGGATCATGGAGGCAGATTTCCCCCTTTCTGGTGATAGCGAGTGAATTCTCAGGAGATCTGGTTGTTTAAAAGTGTGTAGCACCCACCCCACTCCCCCAACCCCTTGTCTCTTCCTTCTGCTCTGGCCATGTAAGATGCACGTGCTTCCCCTTTGCCTTCTGCCATTATTGTAATTTCCTGAGGCCTCCCCAGCTATGCTTCCTTGACAGCCTGCAGAACTGTGAGCCAATTAAACCCCTTTTGTTTATAAATTACCCAGTCGTAGGTATTCTTTATGGCACTGTGAGAACAGACTAATACACTCCTTTTTGGATCAGAGTGGCTGATTTTCCAGCAAATCACACTCTGCTAAGACTGCCATTCTTATCTCCTGAGTAGTAGGGTGGGAATGCAAGCAACCCCAGGCAACAAAGCCATAGACATTCTCTGTTCTTACCAGAAACTTTAGTAATTTTTCTAGAGTAAGGACTTTCCTATGTGTTGTCTGCCTTTTCTCTTTTCAGAGCCCTGGAATAGTTGATTTTGACAGTTTTGACCAGTTTTACACTTTTTGTTTTTGGCAAATATTTTCCAATCTCTTTACACCACAACAGCTGGAGGTTCCAGCCTCTGCCAAGTATAGTTTTGCCTGTTGTTTTATTTTTCATGTTTTGTCTCACTTTGTCTTAATTTATCTTTTATAAAATCAAGAATTGGGTTTTCCATTTTGATCTAGTATTAAAAGATACTGTCTTTTTAGTAAGTGCATTAAACTTACTTACATTTACTCATTTGACACATATAAGTTGTATTTAATCTTATTCCTGTCATTTTATGTAATGTTTTCTCTTTTTATAATATTATTAAAATCTTAACTGTATTTCCTATGGGTCTGTTAGTTGTGTTTGGGTGTGTGTCTTTTTTGTTTTGTTTTGTTTTGTTTTTAAATGGCTTTTAAAAGATAGAGATGTTTATATTTATGTTCCAGTAACTATCTTTCTAATTAAATATTTATATAATAATAACCATATTCTTACATTTCTTTAGTCAATATCTGTTGACTTCTGGCCAGGCACAGTGGCTCACACCTGTAATCCCAGCACTTTGGGAGGCCAAGGTGGGTGGATTACTTGAGATCAGGAGTTTGAGACTAGCCTGGCTAACATGGTGAAACCCCGTCTCTACTAAAAATACAAAAAATTAGCTGGGTGTGGTGGTGGGCACCTGTAATTCCTGCTAGTCAGGAGGCTGAGGCACAAGAATCACTGGAACCTGGGAGGCAGAAGTTGCAGTGAGCCGAGATTGTACAACTGCACCCCAGCCTGGGTGACAGAGCAAGATTCTGTCTCAAAAAACAAAAAAAGAAAAGAAAAGAAAAATTAAATCTATTGATTTATACTATGTACCATGAGCACACGTTTTCCCCTTCTCTCTTTTGTTACAATTCAATTTTAATTATTAGTATTTTCTTAATGTTTACATTTGTATTGCTAAACTATGCTTATATTTAATCATCTTAATAATAGTATTGAATGAAACCCTTTGACTATAAACCATACAGATGAGGTAATAAACTTCCTGTATATCAAGCCTTTTGCTTCCTTTTCTCCAAATAGTTGTATCATTCCTATATTGTAGGGAAATATATTTTATAATATATTTTTTAAATTCTCTTTTATTATCTGGATTCTCACATTTGTTTTAGTCTTAGTTTACAAAAATTCTCATTGCCAGTTCTCTTACCTTTTCCTTCCTAGCATTTCTTGGTTATCTAGTAGAGTGCTCTGGAAGAACCCATGAGTGCATATTCCTTGCATATTTGCATGGTCAAACATTTGTATGTAAATTTGTGTCTGAATCTCCTGTGAATAGATGCACACCTAATCCTTGACTCACACTGTCTTTTCTTGACTATCTTTTGGTATTGCTCCACTTCTGGCACTGCATGTTTCTGGAGAGAAATTTGAGAATGCTTTGTGCTTTTCCTTTTTGAAAGCAACTTAATCTTTCTGTTTGGCTGCCCAAAGATTCTATTTTTATTTTTGTACTCCAGTAACTTTACCAGGATATAGTTTGTTGTTCATCATACTGACAGACACATGGTTGGCCATGTGGAGAACTAGAAAGTTTTAGTATGGAGAACCAGGAAGTTTTTTCTTGAATTATATATTTAAATATTTATTCTGTTGAATTGTTTTGGTCATCTTTCGAATCTCCAATTATACATAGTTTGGATTTGCTGTGACTGCTTTCCGTAATCATTTTCCTCTAATTCTTTTAAACTTTTACTTCCTCTGCCTCCTGTTCATTTTTATTATTTTTGTATTTTATGTCCCAAATAATGCTTTCCGTAGGGTCTATTTGTTCATTTTGTTCCCCATAGATACCTTTTCCTCCACCTTTTACTCATTTCTTGTGTTTGGTCAGCTCATATTTCAGTTTCTTCTGTTTTCTTATCACCTTTTTCCTGAGATTTTGCATTTTTATTTTGTAATCTTTCTTTATAGAGGTGATGTATTAGTTTTCTATGGCTGCCATTACAAAGCACCCCAGACTGGGTGATTTGAACAACACAGTTCTGGAGGCTAGAAGTGCAAGATCAAGGTGCTGGTGGGGTTGCTTTCATCTCCTTGTGTCTACACATAATGTTTCCTCTGCACATGTCTGTGTCCTAATTTCTTCTTATATGGACACCAGTTATATTGGCTTTGGGCTCACCCCATGACCTCATTTAACTTTAACTAGCTCTTTAAGGACTCAATATCCAAATACAGTCACATTCTGAGGTACTGGGGATTAGAATTTCAACATATGAATTTTAGTGGTGCAGGAACACAGTTCAGCCTACAACAGGTGATTACATCATTTAATTCTTTTCCTGAATTCTTGACAAAATACTTAGTTATTTGAGTCTGTTCCTTTTGCTACATTTTGTGGCCAGTATTCTTCATCTAATTATAAAATTTGCTGTTTCCCTCTGTATCTTTTACGTCATATTTTCATACTGATTCTGTGAGAATCTCTTTTATTTTACTCACTGAATAAGTTAAATTTTCCTGGATTGTTTCTTTGTATAATGTTTCTGTATATGTATGTGTGTGTGTGTGTGTGTGTGTGTTTGAGTTGTGAGTGTGTGTGAGTGTAAGTGAATATAGGTGAGTGTGTGTAGGTGAGTGTGAGTTGTGTGCGCAAAGGTATGTGTGAATGTGTGTATGAGTCAGGGTGTGTGAATGTGAGTGTGTGGCATGTGTAAGAGAATGTGTGTGTGTGTGTTATTCCTAGGAACCTTCCATGCTTCTCAACCCCAAGGCCCTCTTCTGCTTTGCTGTCACAGAGAGACAGCTTTCCACAACCGTGTCTCCCGCAAGTGAATGGTTAGGATGCTCTCTTCCCCTCTGTGTCTCCAAATAAAATGCAATTCATTCAGGAAAGTTTATTTTGTCTGCTTTCTTATTTCCATTTCTGCACCCATTTTTACAAACCAGCTATACAGCTTTTATGCTTCAGTGTGAGTTTTCCCTTTTAGGAAGTTTATTTTCTTTCCAGCGCTTTATATGGTCTGCACCATTGGGTTTTTTCAGAATCCTTACTGCTTCCTTTCTGTGTGACCTCCTGTGTGGCTTCTCTTTTATTCTTGCTAATTTGGAAGGGCTTTATGTATGTTTATGAGTCAGTTGATTATGTATTTCTGCTAGTTTTAATGAAAGTGGAGTTTTGGTTTTAGTTTTCATTTGGTTTTAGTTTTCATTTTCTTTCTTAATTTTTTAGGAAGAGAAATGGAAAGGGAATTCTTACTTAGCCATGTTTATATGAGAAGTCAATGAGAATCTTACTGAATGGTTACCATGTACCAAATAGAGTCCTAAATACTATACATATGTTATTTCTCATTTAATTCTCACTCTGCCGATAAGAGATAGAGTGGCAGATGTTGCAGATTAGCTCTTTTATCTCCATCCTGTATCTCTTTCCGAATGTTATATTGCTGCTATAGCTGGAAAGTTAAAAGCCTACATTTCTCAGACTTCCTTACAACGCAGATTTGTGTGTGACCCAACTTCTGTCAAGCAGATGTGCCTCCATGGTATTGCGAATGCAGACATGAGGTGGAATCCACACTTCTGTTGCTTCTGAAGCAGTGTGATGGAGGCATTTATTGTTTTGCAACAGTGATAACAAGGTGATTATAGAGAGGCTGAGTGTAGGCATCCATTTTCAGGAGTGTTCTGGAAGCCAACAGTTGTGGTAGCAGTTTTAGATCTCTAGATCCTGGTGGAAGTGGTATGGAATTAACAGTTGAGACAGTGGTTTTGACATTCTTCTGATTTCAGATTGTGCCAGAGACAGCAACTCCTGTGTCAGTCCAGAGCTGCAGTAGGTATTATTTTGGGTGTCTCACTTCACAACTCAGAATGACTCCTCCAGCACTGCCTTATAAATTCTCATAAGCTCCTAATTCCCAGCATTAAATCCCCATCTGATTATGCTGGTTAGGATGGTTTCTGGTGTTTGAAACTGGAATCTTGACTAGTTGATACATTCATCTCTATTTTGTTGAGAGGGAAATGTCACCTAACCAGTTAATGATGGAATTAAGATTTAATACAAGTTTGACTCTACAACCTCTACTCCAACTAATATGATTGATCACAGATATCAAACCCTTTTATAGGGTTTACTATTGCCAGACACTATTTTGAGCACTTTAAATTTGTTAACATACTAATTTTCACAAGTGTGTAAACCAATTTTTAAAAAATCTCCATTTCACATGTAAGGGACTAAAACAGAAAGGCTGAGAAATTTGTCCAACCCCCCATGGGTCTGCTCCAAAGTTCGTGTTCTAGTGGCTAGGCTGCCTTCATCACAAAATGAATTTTACTTTTATTTTACATTTCGAGATTTTATTTTAAATTTATTTTATTTTTTAAGATTCAGTCTTAACTTTGTGGTACAGATGTCAGTTATAAGTTTAATTTTTACAAATTCTTTAGTTTGACCACGTTTAAGTTCTTCCCACTGGAATGTTCTGAATAGCTCTTTCGTATGTTGCCAATATAATGGAAATGGCACTGTCACAGAATTATAGAATCTCTGGATTGATTGGAGGAAGACCTATTAATGATCTAGATCAAGGACAAGAATTCTGTAAAAATTCCTTGCCCATTTATCAGTCAGCCTGGGAGCCTTAGCATTTCCCCAGACAGCCATTCCGCCTTCAGCCAGGACCTGTTAGTAAGTCTTCCAAAGATTGAACTAAAAATGCGTTGTAGAACCCCATTCATTCACTCTTGATAAACACATACGAGCTACGATTTCTATTTCACAGATGACTCTTCAGATATTGAAAGATAGTTATCATGCCTCCTGGAATCTTCCCTCTTCTTCTCTTTAGGTGATGTACTTCCTAATTCTGTAATACCTTGTTGGGATTTCAATTGGCCTCAATATACAAAGTGCTATGAATTTGTGTGAACTAAGCACAGATTTATTATTTATTTAATTTCTTATATGTCAACATTTTTTAAAAAGTAGATTCAGAGGTACATGTGCAGGTTTGTTACAAGGGTATATTGCATGATGTTGAGGTTTGGGCTTCTCTTGATCCAATCCCCTAGCTAATACCCAGTAGAAAGTTTTTTAGCCCTTGCCCCACTCCCTCCCTCACACCTTTTGGAGTCCCCAGTGTCTGTTGTTCCCATCTTTATGTCCCAGTGTGCCCAATGTTAGCACAAATTTAAAGTTGGATGTGTGGGGCCCAGTGGCACATACCTATAGTTCCAGCTACTTGGGAGGCTGAGGCAGGAGGATCATTTGAGGCCAGGAGTTTAAGACCAGACTGGGAAACATAGCAAGACTCTGTCTCAAAAAAAAAAACCAAAAAAAAAAAAAACAGTTGGGTGTGATTGACAATGCACAGAGCAGAACCTCATCACCCTTGTTTTGGATGTTGGAACCTAGAGGAAGTTCACTGCAATATTGAATCATGATGAAATTAGAGTCAATTAAACCTGTGATGCCATTTGGCTCATGTTGCCTTTAGGGTTGCCTCTTCTATCCTGTATTTCTTTGCAGTTACCTCCCTTTACTCGCTCTGTTCTTGCCACACTGGATCTCTCTTGCTGGTTAATATACCACAGCCCCACATCCTTAAGGCCTTTGCACATACTCCCTCTGCCATATTGGTATATTCCCCTTCCCTCTGCTCTGCTTCCCCTCACTCCTATCCTGTGACACCTTTCCCTTTGATTATTTATTCCCAGAACACCCTAAAGTTTTGGGCATATACACTGCATCCTATGGGCAGCCTTTCCTGACTTTCTGTTTAGGTTAGATCTTCCTGATACACACATCCAAGGTCTCTGTGCTTCTAACTTCATGTACTCATCTCAGTCATCATTGTTTTAAATGTGTAATTTTCATGCAAGATCAAAAGCTCTATGACCTTTGGATTTACTTTTCTATTCCCACTTTCTGGCACATGTCCAATTTGTATATATTGACTAATTGACAATAATGGACCTTTGATTAATTTTTGTTAACTACCATGTTAATGGTTTCAACCACTTAGTCTATCAAGACCTTTGGGATTTAAAACTGTGCTACAGAGAATATGTGTCACTATCATTAACAAATTTTTTTAGCATGCCATCTATGTTTTCATCCAATGTATGGCTAGACTCTTGTATCATAATACTAGAGAGCTCCTTTCAGGTCAGTGTCAACCCTTTGAATTATGTCCATTCAGAGAAAATTGAATTCAGTTTGCTATATGACCATTCAACTCATATTTCTTTAGGTTGTCTACATGATATCAGGATAGACATTACTTGCATTTTTGAATTTTGAATAAAAAACTAAATTCAATTTTATTTCCCTGAAATAGCTTTTCTAAGCTCTCAAAATGAGTCTAACTTAATTTAGTAAGTAGGCGACCAGTTTCTAGTAAACTTCATTTCTTCTTCTAAGTTCTTGGTATTTTTTAATAGAATCTTGCTTACAATTAAACTTTGTAATATACATATGTATAATTTTGCTGAATTGTTTGAGAACAAGAGGAAGACAGCAAAGAAGAATTTTTAGATATACTGCAATATATATATATCACTTTCAAGAAATTTATTATTAATATATTATGTAATATATAGTTCATATTCAGATTTACCCACTGCCACATAGTGTTTTTCAGAGCACTATCCAAATGAGGTTGGTATGTTGTTTTTAGTTGTTGTGCCTTTTTAGTCTCCTTAAGTCTAAAATAGTTTCCCTGCCTTTTACAGCTTTCATGACATTGAAGAATTTTGGGGAGTTCAGTATGGTTATTTTGCAAAATGTTTCTGTATTTGGATTTATCTGATTGTTTCTTCATGATCAGATTCTGGTGAAACATTTTTGTCAAGAATACTACATAGGTGGTGTGTCTTTCTAAGCGTATTACATTAGGGGACAGGTGATGTCCCTTTGTCCCATGGTTGGTGATTTTAAGTTGATCTCTTGGTTAAAGTGGCATCCACCAAGTTTCTCCAGTGTAGAGATATCTTTTCTCCTTTGTACTGAGTAAGTACTTTTGGAATGATATTTTGAGGTCTGATTTTACTAAAGAATTACTTTTGAGTTCTCCACAACTTCTGCTCTTCAAGAATGTTAGTTTTTCACCGTCCATCACAGAGTCACTGGGACCGTATTCAGTTGCTCAATGGGAAGAAGAATTTGAACTCTTATTTAGTGCAGCTATTCCCTAACAACCTCTCCACCAAATATAAACTTCATTTGCCTCTTACCAATGTTTGGTCAGTGGTTATCACTCTGAATATCAAACTCCTTTGCGGACCAAATATAAGCAACAGACATGAGCAGTTTCCTTTTCTTTCTGTAATCTGTTAAAATTTCACTGTCAGCCCACGTAGTTGTTGCCTCCTGGATGTGTTCAGTTCCATCCCACTCAGCTGTTTCACTAATTGTTTTGTTGCCTCGGTCCTCTGCATACTGACTTGGAAGGCACTTTGATTATTAGAGGCTACATTTGGAAATATATGCTGTGCTTACCCACATGAGGCTCGTATTCCAGGTCTTATCCTTCAGACACTGTAGAACCAAGACAAAAATATCAGATTTGTCATTACGTCAGCAGTTGTCATGGGAAGCTGGTTTATTTCTCCCTTTTTCTTTTCTTCTCTTCTGACTTATGTTCAACGACACTCTTTAACTAGAATTGTTTTGGAAAGGTCACTCTGGCAGTCATTTTTTGCCTTATTGCACTGGGCGACTCCGTACATGTGACTGTGTTGATCATTCTGTCTTTCTAAAATGTCTCTACCCCCTTAGCTTTCTAGACAGGATACTGTCCTGTGCCACACTGTTAATTGTCACTTTTCTCAAAGTATATCGAAGTAACTATTTGTCACTTAAAATATTGGCATCAAATGCATTATTGCATGTATACTTTAAATATTTTTGTTTCACTTGATTATGAAATTCTCTAACAAGGTAAAAGATATCCAACAATTCATTAGAAACCCTGTATTCCATCAAGGAAAAATTGCAGCAGATTTTAAGTTTAGAGTTAAACAGCAACAACGGCTTTATTTAAGACTATTGCAATAGGGGAGAGAGACTGAACTCAATTCTGCTAAAACAAAAGGCAGGAGTTTTTAAGCACTGGGGTAAGCTGGTGGGAGAGTCCTGGAGGAACTTAGTGGGAGGGTTAGTCAGTGTGGTTGCCTGCCATTGTGTTTACTAGTAGATGCTTATCACTTGAAGTTAGCTTCCTACCCTTCCTCGGAGACTGGGAGGAAGACACACTATCTTTCTTGATGATTTCATTTCAAAGAGATGGCTCCCAGGTCCTTAAGAAAGACAGTCCTGAGTTGTAAAACTGGTAAGAGACTGGAAGGTTTATTTACATTTCAAAGGGCCAGAGAAAGAATTTGCAATTACAGGTTTTTAACAGTAAATGCTTTAAGAAAAGAGCGATGGAGGCCTACAGTTAGGAAGAAACCTGTCTAAACTTTAGTCAAGCTGAGGGGACCCTTAAGGCTATCTTGATTAATGCAGTTGTAGCTTCTCATATGTCTGTCAATGCAAAAACCATCATTGGCTCAGACTTTTGAAAGAAGTTCCTGGTTATAGACACAGGCCATAGTGAAAGAAGAGAGCACTCCATCTCCAAGGGAATATTAAAAGTAGAGTCCAATGGCTTGGACAGAGACAGAAGGCTTTGTGCTGGGAAGAGAGGAGCCACAATGGCCCAGAAATTCAGTTTGTAATGATTGTGTTTCTGACCCATGGGAGTTTTTAATCTCTCTTCTCTGTGTTACATATACAAAGAAAGCCTTTTTATGTTTTATATCTTCTAATTAATTTAACTCTGAGGCCAAAGTATTTGGGGCCAGGAAAAAGCATAACTATTAATTCTCACATTTAACACCCCCTCCTCCCCTTGTAACTTCCTTGCTGTCCTTTATGTAAGGTTTTAATATGACTCTCTCGTCTTCGTATCTGTGTTTGGCACTTTTAAATTCCACTTTATACTACAAAGCTCCTACACTGAGAATGTAATTTCATTATTTTAGTTTTTCTTCAAATGACCTTCAAGTGCCTGTAGAGAGAGCTGAAAATGAGTAAATGTTTTAAATGGCTTAGGATTTTTATGGTGCTCTTTTATTCTTTTGAAGCCTTGATCTTTATCCTTCTTCCTTTATAAATTTCTGTGTCTGGTCTTACTCAACAAAATTGTTAATCTCCCTGATTTCTGGAAATCTGTCGTTATCTTGAGCATCTGATGGGCATGTAATTGCTCATTGTATTCATTTGGAACCCCAAAGAACAGAGGTTATGCAATTTGTGAATATAATTTACTGTTTTGTGATTCTTCATTTCCGCCCAGATGCTGGCTCTTGTCTAAATTCAGAACTTGTCTAAATGCAGATCAATGGGCATTGTAGGGCTTGTTTAATATGAAGAAAGTCTAAAAACCTGATACAGTGCTAATTCTCTTCCTCATATTCTGAGGACACACTGAAGTTCTGTGCAGAATGATGTTATCACCCAGTTAGCAAACACTGATTTTTGTCTCAGTCTTCAAGTCACTGTTTGTCAGCTTTTTGTTTAGTGTCTTTGGTTGCAAAGTGGGTGTTCGAAAATCTTTGTTTGAAATTAACACATAAGAGTAAATGTCTGGTCAGGGTGGGGGCTCATGCCTCTAATCCCAGCACTTTGGGAGGCTGAGGTGGGAGTATAGCTTGAACCCAGGAGTTTGAGACCAGCCTGGGCAACAAAGCAAGACCTTGTCTCTACAAAAAAATAAAATAATAATAAAAAATAGCTGGGTGTGCTTGCAGTTCCAGCTACTCAGGAAGCTAACATGGGACTATCTCTTGAGCCTAGGAGTTCAAGGTTGCAGTGGACTATGATTGCACCATAGTGCTCCAGCCTGGGTTGCAGAGAGAGACCCTGTCTCAAAAAAAAAAAAATAATAAATATTGAACCAAATCCTTACTCTGCTTATATTAAAAAAGTTTTCGTAGCACTGAGTTATTCAGAAGATGACACAAAATATTTGTGAACAATTAGTAATCAGCAGATTTTTTAAAACTAGCCTATTACAAAAATTGCATTAATTGTTTGACATATTTCTCAAGAATAGGAAAACTCATTCAAAATGTTTCTCTTGCCTGAGAGATGAGAAACTGGAGACTTTATACCAGGGTCATTAGGAGTAGATTAATTTCATCGAACTCTTGCCTATGAGTGAATACCTGGAAAGCTTTAGAACCAGTTAACGTTAATTTAGTGCCTAAATAATCTTTACTTATGTTATGTTATTTAATGCTTCCCCAAACCATAATCAGTAGATATCATCTGTCTTTTACAAATAAATAATTAAGTTTGAGAGGTTAAACAAGTTTTCTGTGATTGACATAGCCAGAATTAGCCAGAACATTTTAGATATTTAATAAATAGCTGTCATATGTTAAGCTCTACTATCCCAGCTAAGAGCTCTACAAAATGCATTTATATTAGCTAATATAAATCCACTCCCCTCCTGCCAATGGAAAGAAGTATTATTACTATTTCCATTTTATAGGTTTCCAAACTGAGCACAGAGAGGACAAAACGACTAACTTAAAATTAAACAGCTGATAAGAGGAGCTATGACTGACCCCAAGAATAGCAACTCCAGAGCCAAATTCTTTAAAACTATGCTGACAGTTGGGTGCTATTTTGGACACTGTCGGTGAAGTGCTTGAATGAAATAAAGGGAGAGGTTATGGTCAAAACATCTGTATAACATTTTCATACCAGACCATGTATGTGTGTATGTGTGCGGGGGCGTTGGTGTAGGGATGGAGGAGTTGGAAATTGACATGGGGTGGGTGGTAGAGATCTCTGTGCACACAACTCTGCAGGCTGATTTGCCATCAGCAGCTGTTCCTGAGTCTTTGTCCTGAGGCTGGACTGTTTCCAAGGAAACATAAAAAGGTGTTGGAGATCTGTATGTAATATTCTGATCTTTATTGTCAAGAAAAAAAAATAGCAAACACCTTCCAGTTATCTATGCTGCTCAGCCATTGTCTCCTGCAGTTCTAGCGCCAATCAAATTGGGTTTTAGGGCAGCTGGTCAGTGGGGCTCCCCCAGCCTTGGTGTACTAAAGGAGAGGATTATGTCTCAGGGTCCATTATTATCTGTCTTTTGCTTTCTATATCATGCGTGTATCATCTAGGTTATTAGCACCTAGGCTGGAATTTGAAAGACTGCACTTGATTTGGGCTTGTGGATTTTCTCTCAAGAGAATGAAATTGCTGTATTAGTAGCGTGTCTGTTTCCCACCAGCACCGTTGTTCACTGTAGCCTAAACCATACCGAGCGTGATGGCATGGTGGCAAAAAGTCTAGATGCTGACCCCTCACTTCTTGCCTTCAAATTCCAGTGCCTACATGTAACTTTGTGCATATTATTTAAACCTACAATGCCTCATTTTCCTTGCCAAAAAAGAAGGGATAGTATAGTGGTAGTGCTTATACCACAGGGCTCTTATGAGTGTTCCATAGTGTGTGTGTGTACATGTGCATGCGCGCGCATATATATATATATATATATATAATGTATGTGTGTGTGTATATATATATCACATCACAGTTTCTTTATGCACTCATTGATTGATGCACATTTGGGTTGGTTCCATATTTTTGCAGTTGCGAATTGTGCTGCTATAAATATGCGTGTGCAATTATCATTTTCATATAATGACTTCATTTCCTCTGGATGGATACCCAGTAGTGGGATTGCTGGATCCAACGGTAGTTCTACTTTTAGTTCTTTAAGGAGTCTCCACACTGTTTTCTATACTGGCTGTACTAGTTTACATTCCCACCAGCATTGTAGAAGTGTGTTCCCAGATCACCGCAACCACATCAAAATCTACTGTTTTTTTGGTTTTTCGCTTATAGCCATTCTTGCAGGAGTACGGTGGTATCACACGGTGGTTTTGATTTGCATTTCCCTGATCGTTAGTGATGTTGAGCGTTTTTTTCATATGGTTTTTGGCCATTTGTGCATCTTCTTTTGAGAATTGTCTGTTCATGTCTTTGACCCACTTTTTGATGGGGATTTTTTTTTTCTTACTAATTTGTTTAGTCCTTTGTCAGATATACAGATTGTGAAGATTTTCTCCCACTCTGGGTTGTCAGTTTACTCTGCTGACTGTTCCTTTTGCCATGTAAAAAGGTCTTTAGTTTAATTAAGTCCCAGCTATTTATCTTTGTTTTTATTGCATTTGCTTTTGGGTTCTTGGATATGAAATCCTTGCCTAAGCCAATGTCTAGAAGGGTTGTTCCAATGTTATCTTCTAGAATTTTTATAGTTGTAGGTCCTAGATTTAGGTCCTTTTATTTATTATTATTATACTTTAAGTTCTAGGGTACATGTGCACAACGTGCAGGTTTGTTACATATGTATACATGTGCCATGTTCGTATGGCACCCATTAACTCATCATTTACATCAGGTATATCTCCTAATGATATCCCTCCCCCCTTCCCCCACCCACAATAGGCCCTGGTGTGTGGTGTTCCCCTTCTTGTGTCCAAGTGTTCTCATTGTTCAATTCCCACCTATGAGTGAGAATATGTGGTGTTTGGTTTTCTGTTCTTGCGATAGTTTGCTGAGAATGATGGTTTCCAGCTGCATCCATGTCCCTACAAAGGACATGAACTCATCCTTTTTTATGGCTGCATAGTATTCCATGGTGTATATTTCCCACATTTTCTTAATTCAGTCTGTCATTGATGGACATGTGGGTTGGTTCCAAGAATTTGGTATTGTGAATAGTGTCGTGATAAACATACAGGTGCATGTGTCTTTATAGCAGCATGATTTATAATCCTTTGGGTATATACCAGTAATGGGATGGCTGGGTCAAATGGTATTTCTAGTTCTAGATCCTTGAGGAATCGCCACACTGTCTTCCACAATGGTTAAACTAGTTTACAGTCCCACCAACAGTGTAA